>NW_025048888.1:0-89652 GCF_019279795.1 Protopterus annectens | reverse complement strand
TGGGGGCCTATATAAGCCTAGCCAAAATGTACCCTGGCTTTTGCCACCCAAGAAAATGATTCTCCTGTGCCCCTGTTGAGCAGAGCCACAGTAGTAATCCCCCATGGCGAATTTCCTATTTACCATCCAATCATAAACATTTTTCTTTAAGAGTTCTAATGAAGAGCTTTGTTTGTTATACATAGGTAGTTTCTTCCAGAGTATGGAAAGTCTCTGGGACAGGACTCTATCCCTCCCGCATGTTCTGTTTATTGTAGTGACAAGGTTTAGGTCCCTAGACAGTGTAGCTCAGAGGGATTGGGATTTCTTTAAGTGGAACATGTGCAACAGCTCTAGGTTTGACATAGCTTTGTATGTAATGCAGAGATCGCCTCTGAGTAGGCGATATGCATCAAAGTAAAGCTGGAGTTTTTTTTGACAGTCTGCGTAGGGCAACTGTTTCAGGCTGGTAATCCTCTTTGTGAGGTATTTCTGTAGCCTTTTCAGTTGTTGTAGATGTCTTGTGAAGTACATATCAAAAAAGAGGTATTGTACTCTAATGGGTCCAAAACATTTTTAAGATTCATTTTACAATCTTCAAAACTAAGAAAAAATTTGCAGTTTGAATAACAACAAATTAGACATAATAGGTTCATAGTGTCCTCCAAAAGATGAAGCCGAAGTAACGGGAACCAAATCTAACAAGGCCAATGAGGGGCTATTAGAATGATGGTCCTTTCCAGAGCGTTTGCTTTCTATAGTACCTAGGGTATCAACAGGATTGGTGAAAATGCATTGAGGAGACCCGTAGGCCAATCGTGAACGAGTGCGTCCCTTGAGGCTTCTCCCTGATGTGGAATCAGGGCAAAGTAGCTTCTGCATTTCATGTTCACGTGACTGGCAAAAAGGTTGCAGCAAGGCTGGCCCCACCTGTGGAATATGCTGTCCGCTATTTCTTTCTCGAGCTACCACTCATGGGGCAACAAAATTGCTCTGCTCAGCTTGTCTGCTATCACGCTGGATTTCCCCGGGATGTGCATTGCTAACAGACAGCGCTGGGTGGATATAGCCCACTGCCATACTCTTAGGGCCTCACGGCAAAGTGGATATGACCTAGTTCCTCACTGTTCAAGTACCAGACCACCGACATGTCTGTCTGAATTGCAATTGTACCCACAGGAAGAGAGTCCTGGAAATGCTGCAACACTAAAAGTACTGCTCTCATCTCTAGGACATTGACATGCAGTTGTCTCTCTTGATCGGTCCATGTGCCTTGGGCTGTTCTTCCCTGAAAATGCCCCCCCCCCATCCTACCAGGGAAGTGTCCATGGTCACAGTGGCTGCTGGTGGGGGTAAAACAAAGGGACAACCTATCGTGACATGGAGAGGTCAACCACCACTGAAGATCCTTCTTGCAAGGAGTCTGATCATAAGATGAGATATGGGGAGCTCTTGGTAAGAGCACTGAGTGAACAACAGCCATTGCAGAATCCGCATGTGCCTGTGATCCAGTGATATGGCTAGAATTGCAGCTGCCATCATCCTAACAATTTTAGAACTTCTGATGCTGGTGCCTTGTTTGTTATCAGATTGTGGACCTGCTGACAGCGTAGTAAGACTCTTTTCTACTGGAAGTCTCAGCGTGGTGGTGCTGGTGGCCAATTCTGCTCCTATAAAGATGGTATGTTGTGATGGCGACAAGGCAGATTGAGTTTATTGTAATGTCCAGCTGGCTGCAGAGTGATGTCCCTGGCTTGAATGAGTTGATGCCTGGTGGTGGTGAGGAGCCAATAGTCTAGGTACAGAAAAACCTGGAATCCTAAACGTCTCAGTTAAGCCGTGACCACTGCCATGCATTTGATATACACTCTGGGGGCTGTAGTGAGACCAAAGGGCAGGGCTCAAAACTGTTAATGATTGGATCCCAGCTGGAAGCGCAGATGATCCCTGGATGGAATGGCCATTTTTATGTGGTAGTATGCATCCTGAAGATCTATCAAGCACATCCAATTGTCTTTCCCTAAAAAGGGAAGTATCGACTGAAGCGTGACCATCCGAAACTTCTCTTTGTTGATAGATTTGTTTACCCTGCTGAAGTCCAATATAGGTCTCCAGTCCCCTGTCTTTTTTGGAACTAAAAAGTATCTGAAGTTCCGGATCTTGTCTGGTCTGCTGGGATTGGTTGCATGACTCTTTCTTAGCAACGTTTGGACCTATAGTGTTGCTTGTTCTTTGTAACGGGGTGTGGCAAAAGGAATTACGAATCCTCTGGAAATTATACTTTGTACCCAGTTGTCATTTATTTTGAGCCAGGCGTATAGATACAAAGATAATTGACCCCCGACTGCCTCCAGAGTAGGACAGTCGTGCCTCCTTTCAGGAGTGCTGGTAGGGCTTCCCAAAGAAGTGGTTGCTGTCACCCTGGTTTTGCAGACCCCCTTCTGCCACGAGGGTGGCATCTTCCATTATTGCCCCCTCATCTTCCCCTGGAGGGGTTGTTCACCACATGTGTCCTGAAAGGCTCCTTGGGCTTTTCGGACCCACATCTTTCCTCCCCTTTGACCCTTAGAATAGGGTCTGGTAGGGGTGGAAAAACAGACACAGACGGCAGACAAGAGTCTTTTCTTCCTTCTCACACCTGGTCAAAGTTTCCTTAACTTTGGGCCCGAAAAGGGATGAGCCATCAAAGGGGGTATTTAGAAAGGATGACTTGAAGGGCTCCACGAGGGAACACAAGCGCAGCCAGGAGTGTCTCAAGAGCAATTCCTGTACCTGCTGCCCTGCTCGTTCCATCCACTGCATACAAAATGAGGCGCATCGACGAGTTAACTATGGAGTTGAGGATAGTAAGCTGGGAAACAACTTTATCTGAAGCTCCTGCAGCTACTGTACCCTGAAGAGCATCTCCCAGCTCTTTAAGGAGATCTCTTTGCAGTCTCGTAAAATGGGTTAAATAGTTGATCAAATGCAGTGCAAATGTTGAACTGTAAGTTCTATCTATCCATGATCCTGGAATCTCTGTTAGGAGAATGGATAGAAGATGAAGTTTCTGAAATTTCCTTTTTGGTGGCTGATGCCACCATCATGGCATCAACTGGCACACCCTTGGTCAGAAAGGATTTGTCTTTGGGAGCGGAGATAAATTTATTACGCCTCCTAGTGACAGGCTCCATGGTGTCCTGAGACTCCCACGCCCTTCATGAGACCAGATGCATAAGCTCAAAGGGCGGAGGCACCCAAGAGGTGGAGGACTGAGACCTGAAAGCCTTCAGGAGAACAGACTCGTCTTCAGTAGGGTTGGTGGGCTGCCAGTCGCCCCTCTGCCTAAGGATTTCTAATATCTCAGCAAATCAGATATCCTCAAAGGGGGACCATGGGGACCCTTCTGATTCTGATTCAGGGTTGGGAGGGTGGCCTAATGGTTAAGGCGCTTGCCTTACAAGCACAAACTGCAGGGTTCGAGTCTTCCAAGGAATAATTGGCTAGGCTTAAAATGGCCCACAAGGGCAGTTAACCTAGTACTAATCTATAAACCTAATCTATGAACCTATTCAAGTCAGTATCAGATGTCAGGGACTCCTGTGGGGAGTCTAGATGCTTCCTCTTACAAACTCTCTTCCTGGGAACCTAATCAGTGGGAGCTTCTGGTGAGGTCTTGTAAGAGCATGGGCCACACTATGAGGCTTCCTGAGGCTCTGGGTCTCTACACTTGGCAAGGATCTGTGAGGCATAAGCAGACAGGCATTTTATGGGAGGAAGAAGCCAGACCTGATGTCTTAGGAGGCATAACTCTCCGCATGGCTTCGAAGGCACCACTGCTCCAATGCGAAGGGACTGACGGATCAGAGGAAACAGTCAATACCCCCGACACCAGGAAAGTGGGCTCCGAGACACCGGTAGGAGCAGAGCTCATCAGAGCCAAAGCTGCGAGAGGCAGTGTTGGAACAGATAAGTCGGTCTGACCATCCTCCCCAGACCAGAAAGTGTAGACTCCTAGATTCCTCGATCCGCGCCGAGGACATCAGAACGGAGCTGAAGACACTGGAGCAGGCATTTGCTCCGAAGGCTCCACGGTCAACAAGTCCAACTCCTCCGGCTCCGAAGGACTGGTATGGCTTGTAGGAGGAAGAGTAGTAGCTGGCAAAAGGGACTTCAGCTCTGAAGCCACTTGGGTCGGAGCCAATAAAATTTTTGCAAAGTCCGGTGCCTGTAAAAGCTTCTGCACCACACAATCCACATCCAAATCAGAAAGGCTAAAGGAATTCCAAGATGAATGGATTGAAGATGGTACCGACTTTAAAAGTGGAGAGTTCGGTATTTCGGATACTGGTTCCAAAACCGGCCACCGGCTCCAAAAAGATAAGACAGTCACCTCAGAGAACTGTGGAGTCGATGTCTAAGACTGATTTTTTTGATTCAGTAGAAGTCTTGGAAGACTGAGGACTTACCAGATCCATCCTGGTCACTCAAAACCTCCTGGAAAGAAAATTTCAGTAAACCTCTGTCAATATGTTTCCTCTTTCTCTCCTGGAGAACTCTTGAAGAAAAGGAATGGCATATGGAGCAACTTTCTTGGAGATGTAAAGCTCCTAAGCAATAATCGCAGTTTACATGACTGTTGGTGACGGACACTTTCTGCCCACATTTAGGGCATTTTTTTAAACCCCGATTTAAGGCGTTTGTCCTTGTCATCAGCCATTTTAACAAGCACAATGCTATTAGAGTGCTGAAAAAAAAAGAGACAGCCAACTATTAAGCCCTTGACAACTATGGGCTAAAAGGGTCACACACATGCACACAATTTATCTAAGCAGATATTATATACTACTGCTGAAACACAAACTTTAGCTCTATTTACTTTAAAGCTGTAACAAAAAAGGTCACTCACTAAGCACACACACTAAAATCTAACTAGTACTAAGAAAATTTATGACAGAAGAGGTCACAATTTAAACTATTACACTCTAAACTAGGCCTAAGGAAAAAAATGAGGCCAAATAGTAAGAGGCACACCAAGGGAAGGGAAACTACACAGTAAAGCTGTAAGAGCTTAACTAAGTATATACAAACTATTATTTAGAAGAAATTATCAAGAAATTATAAAATATTTGAATAAGGTTTTTACTGGCTCAAGTTAACGAGAACCTCCGATCTGCTGCAGCAGCAAACTAGATCTGAGGCAACACTAGGTGCATCATGGGATAGGGACTTGGCCTCAAGCTATCTGAAGACCTCGAGCTTTGTAGTAGGCAGACTTGAACGGAGGATCGGCTCCGAACCCATCTGTAAGAATGAACGGCGAGATAGAACAACTTCACATGAAATATTCTAAACATTAATCCATGCATTTGTCATACTGAAGGTTCTTGTACTCTGTTTAACCAGTCTGTTGTTTAATCCTTTTCATAAGTTTTTATTTTTGGGTTTAGACATTTCTATTAACCTATATTATTTCCCAAAGTCATTTTCTCTCATTTTGTTTCTTCTAATTATGGAGATGAAAATGAGTTCATGGTCACAAGACCAAGTCAAAGACTAGGGTGTGAAGAACCAGCTTTAATCAATAAATACATCAGGGGGAAAAGCAGCATGTAAACCTAATGGAGTGGGCTGTATCATATGCCAAATACAATCCAGGGCCTATGACATACCACCATGACTACAAAACACTCAAAACAGTGAGGTCTTAAGCAGGACCATGTCCTTTTCTAAAGGTTATACAGAGTGCAAGAAGACAAACTGATAGATGGCAAAGGCAACCAAACTAGTAGAGGGAATGAATACAAAGAATCTACAATCTGTGACTGCAATCCCAGGAAACTAGATGGGACAGGGGGCACAATTTGCATCCACAACCATTAGGAGGGTTTGTTAGGGAACAAAGCTGACACAAAATAGGAAGGGGATAAAAAGGGAGATTTCAGTTATGGGGGGGGGACAGAATGGAATTATAGTATGGGTCAAAAGGTAAAAAATCAATGGCGTGAGTGGAACAATGACCAGAGTGTGTTAACTACAAGGAGCAAACACCAGATAAATCAATTGTGTTCTGCCATGCATACATTTGTCATTTCACCAGCTGAAGGCTGCAGCAAAGTCAGACTTCAGTCAATCCCTCACCTTTCTCCACTAAAACAACGCCAAAATGCAGCAGCAATGTACCTTAAACTTCCAGTACAAGTAGGTACTGACTCAGGCCTTGGACTTTGAAAGGAAGGAAGCAACAACCCTACAGCATTTCTCCCCAAAAAATGCTGCTGAAATTGCTGCTCCTTATGGATCAGTGTATTTAACCATTTAACAAAAAAACTAACAGGTTTACTTTAAACATCATTAGTATGAAAATGTGCAGCATGTACCTACTTCTGCTTCACTGTACCTGTATATCTGGCAAGACAGCAGTGCCAGTAAGTCAAGGCTATATATAGAAACTGTTCTAAAGCCATAAGGTACTGAATGAGGAAGTAAACGGACAAATATAATAACTGTAAATAGCTAGTGAGGACATTAACAAATGCCAAACAAGTTGGTATTCATGCTGTTCAATAAAGTTTCAAAGCTCCTTGCAGATATAGACAGTGGGTATACCTAAGACACATTCTGAACTTTCAAAGGGCACCACAATCCTACAAGTACTTCTCCCTGAAAACGTTTAGCTTTGTCATGGGAACTAAAGACAAGCTAACAGTTGAATTTCTCCAAGTGTTTTGAGTTTGTAAAACCATGATGGGAATGGACCCTATTCTTAAGTCAGGTTATGATTAATCAATCATAGCATTATTTCATTCTTTGATATTAGCCAAGTGTGGTCTTCTCATCACCCACAATGTACCCAGAATTGCTTCCTCCTGTAACGCATGAGGAATTAGATGCAATGGTATCGCATTTAAATATGAATGTAAATTCTTTATTAGTCCTGTCGCTCCTACTTCTATTGGTGTCTGGATATCTTTCTTCCACGTTGCTCTTGCTCTGCTTGCAAATCCTGATATTGTATGATTTTGTCTCTCTGTAAGCAAAACAATGTAAATTCCTGGGTGTGGCAATTTCGATGATCAATGCTACTTTTGTCTTTTTTCATGGACTACTATTATTTGGCTTTCTGACATTTGCTTTTTGAATTGATGGTAATGGATGTTCCCATGTGATGTACACTTCATCATTCACGATAATGCTTGCTTTTCAATTCTTCTCAGCTACTTCTGTATTGTAGCATTTGCAAGATCTCCAATGCAACAGTCTTGCCACATTAGTGTATCTTTCAAAGTACAGGCCCCCAGCCATGAATGTATCACACCCAGAAATAAGATGTGCAACCCTTTCTACTTTGTTTTAGAGAACCTACGTTTTTAACTTCTACAGAAACTTTGTAAACTACTGTGCACCTATTCCACCATCTTGGACAGCATTTGTTGGTATAAAATTTACCTCTCCTTAGCATTTTCTGCATCAAGTCTTGATCAACATGAGGTTGCTCCAGAAGATCTTAAGAACACTTTCCAGTTTTCTTTCCTTCTTATCTGATGCTTTTCTCTATATTCTGTCTGATTTTTGTTTATTTCTGGTTTGATTTCCATTCTAGCTTTGTTCCAAAATATCTCTTATAAAATATGCAAAGATGTCATCTTGGACTTCTCTTCATGATTTAGAACTTTAACTGCATTTTGCTCTAATTAGGTCAGCATCTATTTGTTTGCAGCCCCATAACTGCAGATCTGTGCATGTGGGCCACTTTCAAGCAGCCCATATCCCCTTTTAGAATGAGGGCTACATAAACTTGGTATGCACTGATCTTTATATAACATTTGATAACATGAAGCTTATTCCTATATATCAAGACAGTTTTCGTTTTAGTCTCCTGAAATACTCCTGAGCTTTATTCTCATTTGTTCATGCTTACTGTGGATCCTTCATCTATTCCCAAATTATTATACACTCCCTCCTAATCAAGGTCATTTATATCACATTCCTGTCATAGGTTGATATTTCCTTGGTGTTGCAGGTTTCCTTTTATAAATGTTGCTTTTATTCACTTAAGACCAAATGTCATTCTCATCTGAGAAAGTTTTAACCATTTGCCATTGCCTTGTATGAAGAACTATATACTTTTGTATCATCCATAAAAAGCAAATGAGATGTCTTTAGATAAGGTTGGTTTCTAGGAGACTAACTATAGCCAGAGCCCAATCTATTAAGTAAACAGCTTAATGAGATAAAGGCAAGACAATACACCAGCCCTTTGCCATGGCTCAGCTGCAAAGTAGTTCTCCACAGTTTCATAGTCACTACATTTCTATCAGTATAGGGTGCAGCTTATTCATCTGTTATCATTCCATTACCCATAAAAATGGGATGCTATCCAATGCATTTTTGTAATCTATCCAAGTTACTTAGATTCTTTCCCTTTTTACAGCTCTCTATTATGGCTTTGTTTACAACAAATATTCATTTTTTCCTTATGGCTCTTATTTTTTTCTGTTGCCATAACTAATTGTGTTTTCCAAATGACTAAATGCTGTCTGCATCAATTCTAGTATGTGATTTGTATATTGTTGGAAGGAAGTTATTGGTCTACAGTTCTTAAAACGGCTTGCAGTTTCACTGTTACGCAGTCGTATCATTTTTCCTGTCGTTAACCAACTGTTATCTGTTTGGGATGCATATTAAGAAATTTTTGGTCAGGGCTAAGTTTGTGTACAGATGTTAATACCTTTAACTAGAAGTTTGGTACTTTGTCTGGGCATGGGTTTTCCAGCTAGGAGCTTTTCTTAATTTTGTTCCAATTTCTCTGGCTGTTACTTCAGCCCATTTCATATCTTGTACATTATAGCTCCTTACTGCTTCTTTTAATTCTTCTATCCATTTGTCATTTTCAACAGCATCTTCATAAATACTTCAAAATGTATCCATTTCTTTTTGGAGGTGTTTCAACTGGTTTTGCTTTACTTCCCACTTCTCTATAAAAACAATTTTGATCATTTTTCAACTTCTTATTGTATCTACACACCTAAGTTTTTCGGTTTATGCTAATAATTTTCGTTTATTACTAGAAACAGTGCAAGATAAATCCTGGTTTTGATACTGTACAATTTTAACATATCTGTAAGGATTCTTTATTATCTTTCACATATTTCAAGCTGCAAAACATTCTTCTAAGTGCCTTTATAAAAAGTATCGCATGTCAACTGTTTCTGTCTCCCTAATATTCAGGATTTACTAATTAGTCTAAGGAAATGTGGAGGTGTGACACTCCTTACTATTTGGCACCCACCAACATGAACACTGACCACTAAAGCTTCTTTGGAGTTCTCTTTAGATCGCCTCTTTTAAAAAAAAAAAAAAAAAAAAAAAAGTGTGTGATATACTTGTCAAAATGATTATTCCCACAAGTGTAATCTATGCATTAAGAATTAAGAAATAGAAAAAATATTAAAAAAAAAAAAAAAAAAAACAAATGAGCACTGCTGTCCTATGGGGATGTCTTGGTTCTTTAAATGCTGAACTTGGAGGGCCACACCCTATCCAGGACTACATCTGCTGCAGAGCCATTATCTCATGCCTGCTGTGGCAATTATTTTTCGTTGGTGTGTGCGGGCTGCTTCTTGGACCCTTTTCAGTCGCATCTTGGGTGCAGAAGGCACAAAATCACAACTGAAAGATTCAAATAAGATATTTCTAAAATTACAGAAGTGCAAAAAGTACAGTTTTGTACCTACCATAAATGTAGAAGTTAGAGTGCTCACCCTGCTGCAGTCATCACACTTGGGTTATCCTGCCGTCAGGCGGTCCCGCAGTCGGCTGGAATTCCAAAGTCTTGGTCCGGCGTCAGTTGCTGTCGCTTCTTCCCTGACGTCAGTGCGCCAGGGGTATATATAATGCATCCAACGCCATTTTCTTCAATTTTTCTTGCCCCAGATGTCAGGTGCCCCCAAAAAGGTGGTCAGTAATTAGTATCAAATTAAGCAATTTTTTGCACAAACACAAAATCCCTCCAGCTATAAGCAAATACATCAGGAAGGTATTGTAGAGATTTAGCCAGTTAGATCAGAGGGGATGGAGGGAGGGTAACCTGGACTGCAGCAGGGTGAACACTCTAACATCTACATTTATGGTAAGTACAAAACTGTACTATGTTCATCGTGTTACCCTGCTGCAGTCATCACACTTTGGTAGAATCCCAAAGCTGAGGATGGGTGGAGGAGTTATAGAGGGTTAGAGGAGGCTAGAAGGCCCTGCAGAACTGCAGTGGCGAAGCCAGCTCTAATCTTACAGTAAAAGTGGTAAGTGATAGTATTTGGTAAAGGTGTGTACTGAACTCCAAGTTGCAGCTTCCAAAATCTCCTTGGTTGGAACCCCCCTGAGGAAGGCTGTAGATGTAGCTGTTGCGCTGGCAGAGTGGGGTCTAATGGTAGCAAGAACTGGTTTTCCATGATGGGTATAGCAAAAACGAATGCAATGTCCTATCCATTTGGAAATGGTTTGTTTTGATATAGCCTTCCCTTGTGAAGCTGTAGCATAGGATACAAAGAGCTGGTCAGATTTTCTGAAAATCTTAGTTTTATCTAAATAGTAACGAAGTTGCCTGTGAATGTCCAAGGAATGCAGGAGTCTTTCTCCTTTGTTCTGTGGATTTGGGAAGAAGGTGGGTAAGTGGATGGTTTGATTTAAAGCCACACTGGAAACCACCTTAGGCATGAAGGAAGGATTAGTTCGTAGAGAAGACTCTGTCTGGAAAATGAGGAAAGTTTCCACTGCCATTAGTGCCTGCAGCTCTGAGACTCTTCTAGCTGAAGTTATTGCTAGCAGCAGGGCAGTCTTCCATGATAGAAACTGTAGATCTGCAGAGAAAGCTGGTTCAAAGGGAAGTAGCGTAAGTTTTTCCAGAACAAAACAGAGTTCCCATGTTGTTGTAGGTGCTCTCCTGGGGGGCCTAATGTTTTTTGCCCCTCTGAGGAACTGCCTTAGAAGTGGATGTGAAAATACAGGTGGATCCGTGTTGTAATGGGCTGAAATAGCTGATGCATGGATTTTAATGGAAGAAAAAGAAAGTCCTTTGTGCAACATCTCAGTTAAATACTGTAGAATCTGAAGCAGGTGAGGCTGAAGTGTGTTTTGGCCTTTAGCTTGGTTCCAGGCGCAAAACCTTTTCCATTTGTCCGAGTAGGCCTTCCTGGTGCTGGGCCTCCTAGCTTCCAGAATAACATCCATAACTGCTTGGGAAAGAGCTGGCTGGATGCTTAGGTGATTTGCCATGCAGCCAGGCTTAAGGTTTTGAGCTGGCTGTGAAGAATATGATTGTTTTGCTGTGTGAGCAAATGGGCAATTTGTGGTAAAATCCAAGGTGGGCCCTGGGCCATATTCCTCAATAGTGGGCACCAGTAATGGTGTGGCCAGTCTGGGGCTATGAGTATCAGTCATGGTCTCTCCTTTCTGACTTTCAGAAGCACCTTTGTGAGGAGAGGCAATGGAGGGAAGGCATATACTGTCAGGTTTTTCCAACTGAATAAGAGTGCGTCTACTTTCCAAGCTTGATGGTGAAGTGTCCTTGTACAAAAATTTTGTTAGCTTATAGACCTGTTTGCCAGTCCTCAAAACTATGTCTGGAAGGCCCCATTTTTGAGTTATCATTGCAAATACTTGTGGATCCAGTTTCCACTCGTGGGGATCCATGATGTTTCTGCTGAGGTCGTCTGCCAATGTGTTCTTTTTTCCTGGCAGGAACTGAGCTTGTAACTGAACTTGGTAAGCCAGAGCTGTGTTCCACAAGGTCATTGCTTGCCTGCATAGAGGGTAGGAGTGTGTACCCCCTTGTTTATGTACCACATTACTGTGGTGTGGTCCACCCTTATTGTAAGTTGTCCTGGATGTAATTGATTCTTGAAGGCTATCAGAGCATTCTGTACAGCTAGCATCTCTTTTTGATTGATGTGCAAATTCCTTTGATCTGCAGTCCATACGCCTTGAATGCACTGTCCTGCCATGTGTGCCCCCCAGGTGTAGTCCGATGCATCTGTTGTCATAGTTTGCCTGGCTGGGGACAAGGTGAAAGGCTGACCCTTGTTGAGGTGACATGCTTGTGACCACCATAGAAACTCCTGTTGTAGGCAGGGAATGAGGGATATCATTGTGTCCAAGCTGTGGCTGTGTTGAGACCATACGCTTTTTAGGTACCACTGTAATTTCCTCATATGCAGCTTTGCAAATGGTATTGGTAGTACGGAAGATGCCATGAAGCCCAAGGCCTGCAGAATTTTTCTTGCAGGTAGTTGGGACTTTGTTGCCATTGTTTTGAAATATTGAGTCAGTTGCATTTGTTTGTCTGGCATCAGATAAGCCTTCTGGGCCATTGTATTCAAGCTGGCACCCAGGAATGTCATATTTTGTGAGGGTACTAGTTTTGATTTCTTTTCGTTTACTGTGCACCTCAGGCAACTTAGATGTTTTACAAAAGCCAGATGTTGTAAGAGAATGTCCTTGCTTTCTGCTTGGATGAAGCAGTCGTCCAGGTATGGGTATATCTGTATTCCTCTTTGTCTGCAGTATGCAATTACTGGTGCCAGGCATTTTGTGAAGACCCTGGGCGCAGTAGATAAGCCAAAGGGCAGTGCAGAGAATTGGTAATGTGTTGAACCTGCAATGAAGCGGAGGTATCTTCTGCAACTTTGTCTGATAGGGACATGCAGGTATACCTCCTTGAGGTCCGTTTCTAGCCATGCTTTCTTGCCCAACATGGGAAGAAGCTGCTGTAGTGTTAGCATCTTGAATTTGGGTACTTGTAAGAAGGTGTTTAGAATTGAAAGGTCCAGAATTGGTCTCCAGGCATTGTCCTTTCTGGGAACTAGAAAGTCGCGAGTAAAATCCTTGGCCTTGCTCTCATGTAGGTACCAGATGAATGGCTCTCATGTCTATGAGAGCTGTAATTTGTTTTTTGTGCCTCTGCCCATTGATTTTGTGGCAGGTTTGGCATTCCTCTTTTCATTGGCAAGGTGTGAAAATGGAATCTGTATCCTCGTGAAATTATGTCTAGGACCCATTTGTCCTTTGTGGCAATGTGCCAGTTGTCTGAAAAAAGTGCGAGCTTTCCTCCCAAGGGGGTTGCCAAGAGAGTGTTGCTTGGCCAGATGAGGTGCAAGTCATTGAGTTTGCCTTCTGGTAGTTTGGTACCCGTCTTCTCCTCCCTTCTGTGTTGCAGTGGCCCATTGTTGAGGTTTGTATTGGGCTTGTGGTTGTCCTCTGCCTTTTGGATGTCTGTATTTACCCCTCTGTGGTCTGTCTGGAAAGGACCAATTTTTTGTTGGCCAATTTCTGCTGAAGCAAAGGGGCTGTACCTGTAGAAAATCTGACAGTCTACATAGATTTTGCCTTATCCTCCATTTTCTTTAAGACGACTTTTGCTTTAACTCCAAAAAGAACATCCTGCTGTAAGGGAGCATCTAGAAGCTTTGCTTTAACATGATCAGGCAGAGTTAGTTCCTTTAACAAAGCATGCCTACATATAACAGGCCCAGTGACAGCTTCTCTGCAGGAAACCTCCAAAGAATCAAACCCACATTGTAAAGTATGTTTGCCCACCTGTTCAGTTGCATGCAACAGATCCTGCATTTCTTTCGATTCAGACTGTTGAGGGAGTGTGCTCATTTTTTGTTTCAACTGAGACATTAGAAATTGCTGATATTTTAGCATGTGAAATTGGCAATTTAGTGCCCTCATAGCTAGAGTGGCTGAGGTGTAAACCTTTTCCCCCCACCTGTCTAGTGCTCTGGAGTCCCTTTCAGAGGGTACAGGATTTGTTGCCATAGAAACCTTAGCCCCTTTGGGACCCTGGGAGATGGTCTCTGGATCAGCAACAGGGCTTTTATAAAGGAATTTGTAGGAATCAGGCACTCTATAGTATCGGTCAGGTTTGGCTGGAGCAGGAGGCAGAGAATCTGGGTTCAAACTGGATTCTAAGTAAACATCATCCACAATGTCTAAAACTGGGGGGATGGCAAGTGGTCTGTGCTGGGGGAGTAAAAGAAACTCTGAGCCTTTTCTTTGAGTCAGAGTAGTCCTGACCTTCCCAGTGAAAATGTTCCCTCATACAGTGTGTAAAGTTTCCCCAAAGGAGTAGTCTTCAGGAGGAGAAGCTGATGGAATAGAATCCACAGCATCAGAATCTTCATAAGGGGAGAAGGAGTAATCTTGGTCCTCGGAGGAGCCTGAGGAAATAGACACTTGATCAGAGGAGGCATAATCTTCCTCTTGTCTAGGCCTTTTGTCGGGTGGGGGTTGGGAACCCCTGATTAAAGAGATCAAATGCTTCAGCCATTTTGAGCATCTGTTTCTTAGGCATGGGGCCTTGAACTGGAGACTGAAGTGCAGTCTTTTTAGGTTTTGTAGGAGTCTTAAGATTAGGATACGTTTTTATGGTGAGCGTCGTTGGTCTGAAGACGCCTTCAGAAACCGAAGGTGTTTCTGCCGCACCATCTCTTTCAGCAGTGTCGTCGGTAGGGGCTAAACAAAATGGCTGCATCGGCCTAGCGGTCTCAGGTTCCAGATCTGCAGTAGTCAGGGGCTGCGTAGGAGCCTCACTGAAGACCAGTGAACCTGAGACCGGACCAGCCGAGGCTTCGGAGTCTGGCTTGGGTCTAGGCTGCTTGTCCTTATCCTTGCGTTTTTTGTGCACGCCGGTAGTCTGTTGCTCCGACGGCATTGTGTAGTTAAATTTTCTACCGAAGTAGTGTCATGCGAAATCAAAGCATCTTTTTATAGTACGCTTATTAAACCTAGCACAAAAACGACAACCAGGGACGTCATGGTCTGGGCCTAGACAAGGTATGCAGTAAGAATGAAAATCCTTATGAGGTATTTGCTTCCCACAAGAAATACAATTGTTAACTTTTTCTGACATCGGTCTGAGGCAAGAAAAGTTTCCCCAATGGGGTACTTAGTTTTATTGAAGACTTTGAATCTGAAATTCGACTTCGAAAATCTCAGGAGTCAGCCGACCGGCACTTGCGAACTGCTTCTACTTTGGGCACCACGCGGCAAGAAAGACTGAAGAAAATGGCGTTGGATGCATTATATATACCCCTGGCGCACTGACGTCAGGGAAGAAGCGACAGCAACAGACGCCAGACCAAGACTTTGGAATTCCGGCCGACTGCGGGACCGCCTGATGACAGGATAACCCCAAGTGTGATGACTGCAGCAGGGTAGCACAATGAACATCATTTGGTTACACAGCCTTTGTCTAAGCTAAAATAAAAAATCTTCTGCTGTTCAGCAATTTATTTTTTGAAGTACAAAGGATTTAAATGCAGCAATACCTGTACAGAAAAGTTCCTGGAGAGAAAAAAAATATTCCAGTGGATGAAAGAGAAGTATGGCCTGACAGTTTAAGAAAGATTTGAAAGTTACAAAAGCAGATAAAGGACAGGAAGAGTTAGCGACTAGTGGGTAGTGTCAATAGTAGAACAAAAGGTGCACTACAGGATGAGTTACAATTTATACTAGTACTACAGGATGATTAATTACAAGTTAAAGATACATTTACAATCGAAGGACGTCATTGTGTTATGTGAAGAGTATCTTTAGGAAATACGGCTTGTGTGTGAATATAGGGACATGGAGGAGTATAGCTCTGGGTGGTGGTTATCATCTTTAGACTATAACATGTCTATTGTCGTCCGTCCCCCCCCCCCAAGCTAGTCAACTGGACAGCAGAACTCTAGAGCTCCCCAAGGTCTTTGGCGCGTATTCAGCTTGTTCTTTTGTGGTTGCATACTATCATGTGGAAATCAACACCCCATAAATCACCAAGCTGCAAAATACATATTCTTGTTGACCATGCAAAGGAATCAATCGTATACGAGGGGAATTTAGAGCACTAATCCAACCCAAGCAACAAGTAAGCTCGTCTGCCACTGTCTTGTCAGACTTGCAGCGCGCTTTTGCTTCATCTCACATAATTACTGCATGTGCGTGCAAGAGTGTATGTGCCTATGTGCCCATTAAGGCTACAACTGGTTCAGCTTTCTAGGATAGCCAGTGGTTACCAATGTCACCTGTTTGGGAAAAGTTTATTCTTGCTATTAATTTCAATAATTACTAGGGATGCTGTTCGTTTTCTTGTATCATAATCCTATGCCTTTACTTAATAATGTATACTGAATTAATAAAGGGAAAAAATGGCAGTTGCAGAACAGAACACTTCACTCAGTCTTTGCCTGCAGTAACCGTAGGTGATGTTTTTTCTGACTGCATCTGTGGGTGATGTTTTTGCTCACAGTAACTACGGCTGCTATGAATTATACTTTGTTTCACTGCTTCATTCTCAGCCTATAAAATAGTTATTACCTACTGCTGCAGCACGGCAGCTGTTTATATCTCAGTCTTATGCCATGATAACCTGAGTAATACTTCAGTTTTAGTCCCATAAAAAGCCCAAAGTGGTGCAAGACACAGACCTGCCAATGTTTCTCACCCATAGTTTCTTTTAGCAATAACTTCATTACAAGGCCTACCAATGTGGTGTCATTCCTCAGCTTGTGTTCCCCTGTGGTAAGGGCTTTTTTCATCCTGAATTTGCTAGGACGACACTTCTTTCCGCGATCTCTTATAATAATGGATCCCACTGAGTGCACCAACATGAAGTGTTCTTGCCTGCCGTATTGGAGTGTCATGAAGTACGATTTGATGTCCTCAGAGAATGACTGTTCCTCTTCTGCTACACTAAACCAGTATTTGCCATTGTGTTGCAATCATGCAGTGACTGACAGTAAGTTACTCAATTTACTCAGTAATGAAGGATTAACTGCACATCTGTGCACACTACATTAACAATGGTCTGTCTAGGATATAAGCTTCTGCTGAGATTACGACACTGTAAAGTGTCCATTACTGTGACAAGTTCCATGTCCATCATGGTGAAAGTTCTGAGCCATCTCTCCGACAGCTCTTTTAACATTTGCTGTGGCAGTATCTAGTCAAGTTATCTGCAGTTGCACACTGTTGCCAATCAGTGATTTCATTACAGATCATTTTATGTCCACTTACAAGCAGTACAGATCTCCTGATGGTATCAGGTAATATAGCAACTCCCATCTGTAGGCTGCTAAGCTTGAGTCTTCAGTAGTGACATCTCTCATCCTCTGCCTGCTGTAAATCACTAACTAATGCATTCCACGATGCTACATTCCCCTTCAAGCTTCTGTCATGGTGAAACCTATCAGTCATCCAGTGTCTGCTGTGGTCTATGCACTGCTTACCAGTATCTGTTATGAGCCTGGTATATCAGGATACATTTCACCAATGGCATTTCTCGTTCAGTGGTGAATGCCATAGTGGCTGTTCCTTCCTATCACTTGCCATGATGAGAACTCCCATTCAGTACCCATCATGGTGATAGCTCCTATCTGGTATCTAATATCAGTTAACTTCCATCGCCTGCATGGGACAACTCTCAGCCAAGGTCACATGAGGAGAATTTCTGCAAAAGGCTTGCTGTGGTAACATGGCCACTCTTGTGCATATGCTGAGGGATTCCTAGCACAGCAGTCAATTTTATTTCATTTTTATTATATTACAGCTACCATACCAGTTAAAGGACAAGCAGACATAAAACATACACAAATTACTACACATTTTTAACCACTGCAACTGTTTATATCAGATAAATATTCAGCAACTAACTAGTTAATGCCCTTGTTCAATTACCTTTGAGGCTCATAAATCCATTCATGACATACTTTAAGAGCTTTGGCTGAATGTACTCCAGACCTCGCACACTACAGGGCTGAAGGACTAACATCAAACAGCACTTTCTTCAACACTGCACAACTTACTTTGCACAAACCTCAAAAGAAGCCACAAGATTTACTTATTTAGTTTCCTAGTTTACCTGGTAGTACTCTGATCACAGCAGACTATTTGCAGCCACACATCCCGGGTGAAGAAACAAAACCAATCTTCTTCTTTCGGCTGCTCCAGTTAGGGGTCACCACAGCAGATCAACAGTTTCCATTTCTTCCTGTCCTCTGCATCTTGCATTGTCACACCAACCACCTGCATGTCCTCTCTCACCACATCCATAAACCTTAGCTTAGGCCTTCCTCTTTTCCTGTTACCTGGCAGCTTCATCCTTGGCTAACAAAAGAATAAAACAGAAAAAAATCACAGGCAGAGTAATTACAGAAGGTAGACAATCCCCAAAAACATTTGAAACAATATGCAACTATTGTTAACAGTAGAAAAACAAATGTTGATTCATTTTTAGCACTAGATAGGAGAGGGAAGCGGCAAGTAAGATCAGAGGGTCTTCGTAAACGTGATGCAAGTGTGACGCCCGTGCCCTGGCCCAGCAATCAAGGAGTCTCAATCCTCTCCACTAAAACCAGTGAGGGGCATCTCATATAGGAGGAAAGGATAACAAATGCACACAGTAAAGTGCAATTTCCCTTAAGAGCACACAGAGATCAAAGTCAGTCCCGGGCTGGTCGCTCCCTTGTTCTCCAGGTCCCCAATAAGACTCCCAACTGGCACAGCTGTAGGGTCCAGATCTCAGCTTAGTGGGCAAGCTAAACCTCCGGCACCATCTCTGTCACCCCAGTGCTTCATGCCCCTGCCCAAGTAGCTGACTCACACACAGAGTTTATACGACCACACAGACACTACTGGGGAAGGCTGGCACAGGATCTCCAGCTGTGCCCCTTTTCCCCCAGACTACACATTAGTACCAGCTGCCACCACCCACTAATATTTATCAGCTACTCAAAGGTCCTTAAAAGGATGTCCAATTACTGTACAATATTATTATCCAATTGGTAGTATAGTCTAGGGTTAAAGCTACTGGAGTGGCTTTGTACAATTTTACCAAAGGCATGCAAGTACTCTAAAGAGCTTAAATTATCTCTACAAAACCAGCCACAGTTGAAAGGGTATAAAATATTTAACAAATAGTCAAAACACAAGACAATACTTTTTACTACGGAGTGCTAGTCAAGAGTTCAGAGATCACATAGAAATATTTAAAATAATTCAGTAGTAAAGTTCTGACATCACAGAAAAAAAAACAGTTTAATCTTTTGAGTTTCTAGCTATTTCTAAGAGAAAACACACGTCTTAAGAAAAACTTGCAATAGAGCAAGGCAGTGCTGGTTGGTCAAGACAAAAATGCTTTAATGGTCTCTGATTCTCTCTGTTTTTAAAATCACATTCCTGATTCACATCATTCCTCACACTTCAGAAACTACAACTACATTCTTCACCTCTGGGCAGGAACCATAGCAATAAAGGTCATTTTTGCATGCAAATTCTGGCCATTAACTCTGGCCTTAAAAGAATAGGCAGGATGCCTCACTCTATACATACTGGCTCTGAGTTTTAACATCAAAGGGATATGCTTTACTACTGACCGTTACATTTTTTTTTCCAGTTCCACATGTAACACTATGTTTATCATTTAAGACAACAAGCCTGTGGTTTACATTAATATTTACATATGCCAGAATTATCTCCAAAATTCTATCTGGCTAGGCTGGCAGCCTTCATTTATCTTCACCCAATCTTCACAGCACATAATGAGGGAGTTAGGTAATACATTTGGTGGAAAAGCACCTGAAGTCAGATTTTTAATAGAAATATTCTTAGAGCTGTGCAGTGAAAGTGTGTTAAGAAGAGAACCCTTTCAGGTGTGGGTGGAGGGGACTGTCAGAGTCTGGGGTGCAAGAATAGAGAAAAAAATGTCAGTACAGTGCAGTTTTCTGTGTCTGGAGTGACAGTGCTAATTGGGAGACATTGTGCAGGATGTAAGGGTGTTTTTATTAGAGTCTGGCAGCAAGATATAGGAAGGTATCTTATTTAAGTAGTTTAAAACGAAGAGACCCGAGGAGTAGCTCAATTCTGTAGATGGGGGTGCAGTGGTACTCCTGAGGGGGGGACTGGAAAAGAATAGGTAGACTTTGCCTTGCTTTAAATGGACAGCAGAGCAGATAAGTTGTTTTACAGGCTGTGGCTATGATGAGGAGCCCATATTCAAGTTGAGCAAGGACGACTCCTTTGCCTTTTTCAGTTCTAGTTGGTCTGGAGTGAAAGGGAGATATTCTGGGTGCAGAATGAGGGATAACTGATCTTTTTCCTGATTTTTTCAATGTGACCTTGGGCGATTAGTGACTGGTCTAGCCATAAGCTAGGATATTCAAAGATATGGTTGTTTCTCTTGTGGAACCATAGAGATGCGTATTGAACAATTTTAGGAGGGGTTTTTTCAGCTTTTGTGGCGTTCCAAATATCATACTTTTTGCTTTGTAGGGGCTTAGGAGTAGCTTATGCAATGACACACTTGTACAAGAGTGGGCAGAAGCTGTCTATTTTCTTTAATAGAAAGCCTGAACTGCTTTTACAGTGGGGGTCAGGACCAACCAGGTATTCCTTCTGTGCTGTTGGGAGGTCAAACTAGAGCAAGTGCCTTGACAGACTTGCTGACAGAATTTAAGTACTACATGTGTGTTACAAATACAACCAAACATATTTGTTTTCATTTTTGCAAACATGCCCTGAGGTCACATGATCTCAGGTGCTAATTTTGAGCTGATTAAATAGAGCTATTCTGTTGCAGGCTTTAGATCTGATAAAGCATCCTTTGGTGATGCGAAAGCACTCATCTCTCCTGTTTTACGTTTGATTTTTATACGTTTTTGTGTGCTTTTTTCAACATTAAGGTGTTTGAAGCCGTCTGCTTGAGCAGACTTATTTCTATTTTTACAAACATAAAAAAATGCTTACAATTTAAATCATGGACAATTTAAATCATGGACAGTGATTTCTAAGGGTCACCAAATTGAAAATATAATGCTGAAAAAAATCTTCAGTAATACACAAATAGAAGGTTTTTCAAAGGGACAAGCTCCCATGCAGTTTATATGGGGTGAAGGGCTCTCTATTGAAATGTTAGCATGCGAGTGGCAACACACCAGAAAAAGGACAAAAATGCAGATACGGAGCAAATATCAAACGTCTGTCTTTTCCTTTACACTCTTTGCAGGAGCACGGCACCCTGCAACTCCCAATATGGTTGGCCAGGCACCTACACCCACCAGACTGCTATATACCAACTCCAAGATTGCCATACCTCTGTGAAAAGGGAATATTCCAAGAAATGGCAATCTCGGACTTAGTACCTCCAATACCTCTCTAACTAGCAAAATCAGGGTTAAAGCAAGAGTGGGGTTGGGGCAAAGTGGCAGATTGCTGAAAGTGTTTTTCAGAGGTACCGACTCCCGTAACTGGAAGTCAAATTACCTTTATACACACAGCTGACCCCAGTTTTTCAACACAGATGTGTAATCTACAGCTGTTGAGTATTGTCTGGCATATTTTCCCATCTTGAAAATAGTTAACCACAGTGTTTTTTTTTTTTTAAATTTTAGCCAACTGATCCAGAGTTTAACTGACAACACAGGTAAAAATGTGATAAATCCTTATTTATGGGCTCTTTGGGTCAGATAAATGTTTTTAATCATGCCATTAAATCAGTATCCATTGTTAGGTTAAATAATTATATACAGCAATATCAGAGGTACCAATTTCATCTCAGACCGCTGGCTCATCTGTGGGAGTGCTGCGGGGTGAAGCACCTAAAGGCAACCCCCTACCACCCCCAGACTAATAGTCTTGTGAAGAAGCTAAAGACCATGCTATGGGCATTTATAGAGCAGTTTAAGAGACAGTGAGACAAATATTTGCCCCATCTGTTTGCTTACAGAGAGGTGCTCCAGGAATCCACAGGTTTTTCACCCTTTGAGTGGCTATGTGGGCATGGGGTGAGGGGATTTCTAGATAGGATTCATAAGTGAGAAAGTGAGTATGAATCCCACAAGGGGTCTGTTGTGGTATATATTCTAAACTGCAGGACAAGGCTTAGGGAGCTTACAGGCTTAGCCCTGGAGAACCTGGCAGGAGCCCAACAGCAGAAAAAGGTCTGGTATGACAGGAATGCTTGAGCCAGAGTGTTTGCTGTGGGACAGCAGGTGATGGTGGTCTTTCCTGTTAGAGTCAATAACCTGCAGGCATCTTGGGAGGGACCCTTAAAGGTGGTAAGGAGGGTCAGTGATGTTAACGACTAAGTAGAATTGTTAGGCAAGAGGTAGGGGCACAAACTGTACCATTTATTTATTTACATTTGTTGACCAGGAGAGTCCGACTGGATGCAGGTCCATTTTCAGTGGAGGCCCAAGTAGAAAAGCTCCACATTAAAATGTTACAGACATAATACAGTTGGAGAAACATAGCATTTAAAAATTAGACAGTTACAGCTGTAAAACAGAATACAAAATTAAAAACATAGTGACAGATTTCAAACATAGTTACAGATGTAGAACATAATACATCAGTAGACAACTAGAAAAAGTTATGTCTTACCATAATGTTAGTCTGTACTGTTGATCCTTGTTCAGTTATTACGCATGGGTATCGGTTCCGACCTCGGAACCAAGACGGACATTTTCCAAGCTCGTGTCAGCTTCAAACTCTCGAACTAAACTCTTACCCAAAATCCCCCTCTCCCCGTTACCTCAGATTGAGTATGCAAGTCAAAGAAGGTAGAGGCTACCTCTGGTCAAATAACCTAAGAGAACCGGATAGTGAGATCTACTAGAAACCACAGGAGGGGGAAGAAGGGAGGGTCGTAATGACTGAACAAGGATCAACAATACAGATGGAACGTTATGGTAAGACATAACTTCTTTATCTGATATTGTTAATCCTCGTTCATTCCTTACGCATGGGACAGAGTGTCCCCAGCTACCTCTATTCCTGGGAGGCTCTCATGGAAGGACATTCCTGAGCACCACAGAACCGAGAGATGTTCTTCCCCTGGAGGCCAAATCCAATTTGTAATGATTGATGAAGGTACGAGGCATAGCCCAAGTTGCAGCTGCACAGATGTCATGTAAGGAAGCTCTGGCATGGAAGGCAACAGCAGTTGCCACCGACCTTGTTGAATGAGCTTTCATGGTAGTAGGCAATAAGATATTGCGTTGTGTATAAATGAAGGTCACATGTGACCTTAGCAACAGCAGATCCTAGTCTAGGTCCAGAAAAAGCCAAAAATAACTGGTCAAATTTACGAAAGGGCCTAGTCCTGTTTAAGTAAAAACGGATTTGCCTGTGGATATCCAAGGTATGTAGGCAATACTCTCCTCTGTTTGAATGATTAGGAAAGAAAACTGGCAATTTAATGGCTTGATTAATGGACATTTCAGAGATCACTTTAGGCAGAAATGATGGATTAGTTCTCAGACACACTATCTCTATGAGAAATCATGTATGGACTCTTGATACATCAAGCTTGCAGCTCAGAAATAATACTTGAGGTCGCAAGAAGAGGCTGGTTCGAAAGGTGGCATTGTCAGAGCTTGTAGAACTAATGATAAATCCCATGGTTGAACAGGTTCTCTAAAAGGTGGCTTCAGATGATTCACACCTTTTATGAAGGTCTTGCACAATTTATGGGACATAAGAGAGGAATCTTGGACACCCTCGTGAAAATTAGAAATTGCAGCCAAATGAACTCTAATGGTAGAGGCCGACAGACCCGATTAAAACAGGTCGGCCAGATAGTTTAGTATTATCGACACTGGTGCTGAAAAGAGGTCTACTTGTTTATCTTTCAGCCAACAAGTAAATCTTTTCCACTTGCTCAGATAAGTAATTCTAGTGGAAGACTTATGAGAAGCAATGAGAATATCACATACTGGTAAAGAAAGATAATTCTGTCTGGCAATCAAGGGAATTGGAGTAGCCAAGCCGTTAGCTTCAGGCTGTTCAGGTTGGGATGAATCAGGTTCTGTGAGTGTGAGATCAACTCCGGGGTTGGATGGAGAATCCATGGTTGATCTAGTAGGTGAGGCCAAAGGAAGGGGAACCAAATCTGTCGAGGCCAATATGGTGCTATGAGGATCACCTTGCTCTTCAACCGACGGGCTATCTTCAGAAACTGGGGAATGAGGGGAAAGGGTGGGAATGGGTAAAGAAGACCCGAGGGCAACTGTGGACAAGAGTGTCCCTGGGTGACTGTCCCAGAGGGGGAATCAGGGCGAAGTAGTTGCTGCATTTGTAGTTGGTCAGGGATGCAAAGAGGTCGCAGCAAGGATGGCCCCAGCAATGGAAGCCCTCCGCCGTTATCAAGGGATTCAGGGACCACTCGTGAGGTTGAAGAATGCACCTGCTGAGTCTGTCTGCTATCATAATGGAACTCCCGGGAATGTGCGTTGCTAAAAGAAAATGGTCGGTAGCCATCGCCATATCCTCATGGCCTCTCGACAAAGGGGGTAAAATTTGGTTCCACCTTGCTTGTTGATGTACCAGACCACCGTCATGTTGTCTGACTGAATCGCAATTGTCCCAGACAGTACCGGGGGATGGAATGCTTGCAATGCCAGAAGCACCGCCCTCAGCTCTAGAACATTTATATGCAGATGGGTCTCCAGTTTGGACCACGTGCCTTGGACTGTGTCCCTGACATAGCCCCCCCCAACCCCATCAGGGAGGCGTCCGTGGTCACTGTGGCCTTCTGTTGCTGGGGGGAGAAGGGGCGAGACCACTGTGACAGACTGTGTGTCAGCCACCAATTTAAATCCTGTTTGTACCTGTGGGTTACTCAAATCATGGCTGAAAGAGGATGCTGAAAAGGATACCATTGGGTGAGCAGTAGCCATTGTAGAAGCCTCATGTGAAACCTGGCCAGGGGAACAATGGTGATGGAGGCTGCCATGAAACCCAACACCTGTAGAACCGAGTGAGCCATGGATTTCTCCCTTGAAAGGATTGGAATCAATTGTTGCTTTATCCTTAAAATTCTGTGCTCTGGAATAACAGCTCTGCAGTTCTTTGTGTCCAAGATAACCCCTATGAGTTCTGTCAACTGAGATGGGGTGAGATTGGATTTTTGCCAGTTTATGGTTATGCCTAGCCTTTGAGCAGTGAGGAGAGTATGCCAGGGCTTCTTCCAGTAGATGTCTGGTGGGGGCGGAAATGAGACAGTCGTCTAGGTATGGAAACACCTGGAATCCTTGAAGTCGCAAGTGAACTGTGACAACTGCCATGCACTTTGTGAACACTCTAGGGGCTGTAGAGAGTCTGAAGGGCAGAACTCTGAACTGGTAATGACTGGCTCCCGCACAGATGCGCAGAAATCTTCTTGGCCTGTCCACTTTTATGGGGTAGTACGCATCTTGACGATCTACCGAGTACATCCAATCGTCTTTTTCCAAAAGCGGGAGGATAGACTGTATTGTGACCATCCGGACTTTTTGTACTCTCACAAACTTGTTCAATACATTGAGATCCAAAATTGGTCTCCAGTCCCCGGTTTTCTTTGGCACCAAAAATAGTCTCGAGTAGAATCCGGATCCTATCTGGTCTGGAGGGCCTATTTGGATGACTCTTTCTTAGCAGCTTTTCTATCTCTAGTGCTGCTTCTTCCTTTTGACTGGGTGGAACATCGGGAAGGTTTTTTGAAGGGGCAGGATAAAGATCAAAGGGGATATGATGACCTCTGGTTATAATCCTTTGTACCCAAGAATTGGGGGTGATGGTTAGCCAGGCAGAAGGGTACAAGGAGAAATGTCCCCCAACCACCTCCAGAGGAAAGTAGTTGGGCCGCTCTTCAGGAGCGCTGATAGGATTGATCAGGGAAAGAATCCCTGGAACCCCAGTTACACGGACCCCTTCTGCCCCGAAAGGAGAATCTTCCCTGTGAATTTCCCCCTCTGCCTCTAGGGGAGAACTCTGCCTGTGTGTCACGGAAAGGACCCTGAGATTTCTTGAACCATATCTTCCCACTCTTTTGGTTTCGGGAGAAAGCATGTTGAGGGGAAGAATAACAGACACCTACTGCAGAAAGGGTCTTACCGTCCTGTTCACATCTGGCCAGTGTGCTTGTAACTTTGGGCCCAAACAACGGGGGGCCTTAATGGGAGCATTAAGAAAGGAAGCCTTAAAGGGTTCCGCGAAATTGCACAAGCGCATCCAGGAATGTCGTCTCAAGACCGCTGCTGAACCCACTGCTCTAGCTGCTCCTTCTAATGCGCAAGATATCAGTCACATAGAGGAGTTAGATATTGATTCAATGGTGGCTAGCTGAGAGGCCACTTTGTCAGGGACCCCATCAGGCACGGCACCAGCCAAGGTTTCAGAGAGCTCAGAAATCAGATCCCTCTGAAGCCTGGTAAAGTGTGCCATATAATTCAGGGACCTGATTGCAAAGGTCGGTGATGCAAAGGTGCACTTCCCTATCCTGTCCAGGGTCCAGGACTCTGTTAGGCGGATGGACAGTCTGGATTTCTTCTTCTGCTAGATCCTTTTTTGTTGCGGCCGCCACCACCAAAGCATCCACAGGAAAACCTTTTGACCAATGGGGATCCGAAGCAGGCGGGGACAAAATCTTATCTGGCCACCGGGGAATAGCTTTGACAGTATCAGGAGCCTTCCAAGCATGCTGCACGATAAGCCAGACAAGTTAAAATCGGCAGGTGGAGTAACCCAGGAGGTAGGGGGGCTGGGCACGAAAGGCCTGCAGGAACACAGATTCCTCAGTGGTCGGATTAGAGGACTGCCAGTCATCTCTCTGTTTCATGATTTCAAGGATATCACCAAAGAATACCTCAGAGGGTGACCGAGGGGATCCTTCCCCCTCATCAAAATCTGTACCTTCAGTGAGGGACTCCTCTGTGGAGTCCATGTGCTTCCTCTTGCACAAACTTTTCCGGTGGACCTCCTCAGCAGAAGCTGACGAAGACAGCGGAAAAGGGGATTCCTGTGGGAATATGTTCTGAGGCCCTTGCACCCGGTGTCCGCTAGGTGCGACTTGTGAAACCAGTCTACCAGAAGAGGGCGGAGGAATAGCAGTCCAGTATCGCCAGCAGTAGCAAAAGCCTTCTCCATCAGTTGGAAGGCTGGTCCACCTGAGGAGTGAATATGTAGGACAGGGGTCAGCCCGCCCCTAAGTGGCTCAGCCTGCCAACCCGAAGTCCCTGAATGGCTGTGGAGCAGCAAACTATGCAAGTCACAACTGATATCCTGGGTCATACCAAAACTTTCCTGCCACGAAGGCAACTGCGGTTCCTTAGTGAGATCCATAAAGGGAACCGCAGAAGGGGAAGACTGTGCTATATCCATGGACTTCAAAGGCAATGAAGGAGAATAAGAAGGGGTCTTTGGAGATGGGTGATCACCTCCTCAAGGAAGGATAGTTCCTGAGGGGTGGGATACCTCTGGCCAAGAGCACCTGATCCACAAGATGCAACACATAGTGTTTGGAGAGGCTTCTAGTGGACCTCACGGAGACTGAGGAAGAAACAGGCCTGTACACAGAAGAGGCAAACTCAGTGCCCATCTCACCAGTCCACACAGAGGACAACGGTGCAGAGAGAGACAGGACTACGGGTGTCTGCACCGAAGAAGTCATCGGTGCAGAGGTCATGGTCTGCACAGACACAGGGATCGATGCCAAAGTAGTTGTCAGTACCAAAGCTGGAACAGACAAAACTCGAGTCAATAAAGGCGTCAGTTCAGAGGACGATGTTGGAACAGAAATGGTCAAGGTCTGCGCCGACTGAATGGTCAGTGCCAATACAGTGGCAATGGTCTGAACAGAGGAGCCCCTCTGTGCTGATATAGTGAAGGCTGCAGGAGAAGACAGAGCCGAGATCACTAATGGAGCCGAAGGCCTCTGTGCCGAAGATCTAGGCACCGAAAGCACTGGGGCTGACGTGAGCTCCGGAGTCGAAACTTTAGCCTTTTTAGGTTTTGGTCAGCGGGAGTCCCCAGCCGGGGATGAAGGCAAAGATTTAGTCTTGGTAGGAACATCCAAGATTTTCTTATGGGCTCTAGGAGGGGTTGAGACCTCCGACCCAGAAATATCCTCTGAAAAGGGAGATTTAAGAAGTCCCTTCAGCAACAGCTTGTTTTTCCTTTCCAACAAAGTTCTGTTTGAAAAGTTTTCACAGATGGTACAGGGCGGGTCAACAGACAAGTGGGATGCCCCCAAACAATAAATGCACAAAGAGTGTGCATCAGAAGTAGGTAGTGTGTGTCCACAATCAGAACACAGCTTAAACCCTGGACTAACTATCTGCCATGAAAGCAAATTAACAGAAAAGGGTACCAGCAATGGTACAAAAGAATACCCGAAGGTATGAGAAAAAAAGAGGATTACCAATGATGACAAAGAGAGAATACCTTGCGGTAAAAAGGTAGAGAAAAGAGCAGAAAAAACAGAAGAAAACATGTACGTTAGATGAGATAGGGTAAGCGACAATGAAATAGAAACTTTTCTGACAGAAAAGTAATATGAAAAACTATTAAACAACAAATAACTGTACTTAGCTCAAGAGAAGCAGCTTGACACGACCAAATGGCAACGTGGCAAACGAATTCTGAGGTAACAGGGAGAGGGGGATTGTGGGTAAGAGTTTAGCTCGAGAGTTTGAAGCTGATGCGAGCTTGGAAAATGGCCAGCTCGGTTCCGAGGTCAGAACAGATACCCATGCGCAAGGAATGGATGAGGATTAACAATATCAGATTCACTGTTGTCTGTGAGGTATACAACAAACATTAACAATTTTTGCAATAAGACGTTCTACTGTAAAATAAGTACCTAGGCTTATGAGCAACCAAGCTTGCCGTAATGCAGGTAGTTAGTGGGGTGCAGAGAGAGGTAGTGGGTGGGTGGAGTGGGTGATATTAGAGGGGGAGTTGCAAGGGCATACCATGCAAGTTTTTAGGTGCGCTTTTAGTAAAGATTTGAAGTGGGTGCAATATGTTACAGAGGTAACTGTGGGTGGGAGGGAGTTCCATAATTTGGCTATAGCACAGGAGAGGAGTGCTTCTCCAGCAGAGTTATTGGTTCTAGTAACCTACTTAACACCGAAAGTGTGATAAGAGACCTTGGGACACAGGTGGACAGTAGTCTCTCCTTTGATGATCACATTGCCACAGTAGTCGGGAAATCCTACGTGGCAGACCTAATCACAAAAGGTTTCTCTCATCCAGGGGAAAAAAAAAAAAAAAGAGGTAATTGTTCCCCTCTACTCATCACTCAGACCCATAATAGAGTACAACGCCCCTTTTGGTATGTACCTCACAAGAAGTCTACAACTGGAAAGGCCACAGAAATACCTCACAAAAAGGATTACCGGCCTCAAACAGATGCCCTACGCAGAGTGTCTCAAAAAACTCCAGCTTTACTCAGTCACATATTGCCTGCTCAGAGGCAATCTCTGCCTAACATACAAAGCTATGTCAAACCCAGAGCTGCTGGACATGTTCCACGTAAAGAAATTGCAATCCCTCCGAGCTACACGCTCTAGGGACTTAACCTTGTCACCACAATAAGCAGAACATGCTGGAGGGACAGATTCCTGTCCCAGAGACTTCCCATACTCTGGAACAAACTACCTATCTATATCAAACAAAGCTCCTCATTAGCACTCAAGAAAAATTTGATGATTGGATGGGAGATGAGAAATTCACCCCGGGGATCACTTCTGTGGCGCTGCTTGACAGGGGCACAGGAAAATAATTTTCTTGGGTGGCAAAAGCCAGGGTACAGTTTGGCTAGGCTTATATAGGCTCTAGGGCCAATAGCCTAGTACCTACCTATGAACCTATAGGAGGTTTTTGTTGCTGGATCTTAGTGGTCTGGCGGTAAGATAGGGTTGGAGTAGATTCTGGAAGGACGGAACTTTTAGTGGATGGTTTACTAGTTTGTGGGCTAGTGGGAGTCGATACCAATGAAGGAGGTGAGGGAGTTCTAGCCAACCCAGTTCTGCCAGTGAGAGACAGTGGTGACTACAGTAGGATGCCCTGTGGCAAATTTGGTGATTTGGTTCTAGCAGGTGTCAAGCTTATTTAGATTGCATTGCCTTAGGTTGGTATATATTGGAGAGGCATAAAGTAGGATGGAGAAAAGGTGAGAATGTGCTACTGAAATCTTTGCTGCTTTGGCAAGTAGTTGCTGATTTCTATATAATGCTCCTAGATTTTGTGGACTTTAATGGTCATGGATATGTGAATGCCAAAGTTCAGTTTATTGTCCATTTCCACTCCTAGCAATTTGGTGTGTTCTGTAGGATGGATAGTGGTGTTGTCTTTTGCTGTGATGTTAAAGTGAGAGTTGTTTTGAATAAGTTTGGTGGGTTGGAAGATTAGTAGGTTAGTTTTGTTTGGGTTGAGTTAATTGGGCATTGGATAACTAAGCTTCAGAGAAAAAGGCATCCTGTGTGACTTTTTGCAGTTTGGGTAGGGAGTGGGCTGAGCAGATGATGGCTGTCTCATCTGTATTGTGAGTGTGCCATGTGTGGTGGCAGAGGCTAGATTATTGGTGAAAATAGAGAAGAGTAGGGTCCAAGGATGGATCATTGGGGAACCCCTATGGAGACAAGTAGTTGGGGGAATATGTCGTCCTGCCATACAACGGATTGTTGGCAGTCAGACAGGTAACTTTGAGAGAAGGATACGTTATTGAGAAGTGAGATGAGTTGTTTGTGTGGTACCATGTTGAAAGCTTTAGAAAGGTCTAGGAAAATAGCTGAGGAGAGATAACCACTGTTTTTATGTTGCAGGATAGTGTTAGTGAAAGAGTAAGGCAGTGGTGGTGCTATGGTTTGGACGGAAACCATGTTGAGTGTTGGGAGAGGAGGTTGCTAGTAAGGAGGTGATCTGAGACCCGAGAATGACTGCATCTCTAGTATTTTGGAGAGTGGAGAGAGAATAGCTATGAGGCGGTAATTGGTTAGTTCTGTGGAGGGGCACCTTTGTGGTGGGGAAGTGTGTGTGCTACTTTCCACAGTGTGGGAAAGTAACTTTCTGACCGAGATCTGTTGATCAAGATGGATACTGGGTAGGCTAGAGAATCCGCTGCAATTTGTAGGTATTCATTTGGGAGGTTATCTGCTGCAAATTTGGAGGGTTTAAGTTTCGTTAGTTTTTTTTTTTTTTTTTTGGAGGTAGGAACAGGAGAAGCTAGTGAGGAGATTACTAGTCGAAGTTGAAGGTGTAGGCTGGAGGGGGGTTGTGTTGTCTAGCTAGTGACAGTACGGTTTGCATAAAGGTGTGTTGAAAGAGGTAGCAATATTTTCAGAGGAGTGAGTGATGTTAGGAGTAGGGGTACTTTACCTGGGTGGAGGATGGAGTTGGAGGACCAGAACTGTTTGGGGTTATGTTGGAAGGAGTTAAGGGCAGACTGGTAGTATTGGATTTTGTCCTGTTTTATTAGCTTTTTGACTATTGCGTAGTTCAAGGAATTTGTCTAGTTGAGGGGGTTTTGGTTTTGTGCCAGTGCTCCCAGGCTTTATCCCAGTTTTTCATTTCTAACTTAGTGGTTTTCTGTAGCCATGGGGATGGTTGGGCTCTCGTTCGGGAAAGTCTTCTGGGGATGTGGCAATTAAGGATGCTCAGGAAGGTATTATTAAAGAAGTCAACTGCGTCATCTAGACTGAGGTACTTTAAAGGTTAAAAGTTACATTCTTTGAGGGATGAGTTAAATGTGAGTGGGTTAAAGTTTAGTTTTTTACGTAATTGACGGTAGATGACAGGTTTCGCTTGGTATAGGTGCTTTGAGTAGGAATGTTTGGGAGTGATAACTGAGGCTGTCCGATACGCAACCTCCTATATGACGGGGGCTCTTACTGACTAGTATCCAATCCAGGGTAGTGTATTTGCTGGAGCTTGTATTTATCCTAGTAGGTGACTGGACTAATTGGGTGAAGCCATGAAGGTTTACATGATAGGTTGGATGGTTGCTAGAATAGGATTGCCAGTCAGTAGTGAAGTCACCTAAAATTATAGTTTCTTGGGGGAAATGGTGGATAGTCCAGCAGAGGAGGTTTTTCTAGTAGTGGAGGGATGTTTTGGCCAGGTGGGAAGTAGCATCCTATTATGTTGATGGTTTTATTTTGAGGTTAGTATGTATTATTTCTTCCTTACCTATTTGGGGAGCTGTTAAGTTTAAGATCTAGATGTTTAAATGCTGTTTAAATTATTACAGCTATACCACCTCCTTTCTTGTTTAGCTGGTCTACTCTTAGTATACTGTAACTGATAGGGAAGATTTGCTCACTGGTAATGTGTGGTTTTAACCATGTTTCTGTCAGGATCATTATATCAGGGGAGTACAAGTCTATGGTGGCATGGAGTTCATACACCTTGTTGGATATACTTCTAATATTTGGGCTTAGCAGAAGGTCGCCTGGCTTTCTATTGGCTGTGATTTGACAGAAGTTGTGGTTTTTAGTCTGATTATAAGTGGTGTTGGAGATTGAGGGGCCAGAATTGAGGTGGATGTCTCCACTGAGTGCTAGGTTTGATATGGATGAGATTATTAGTTTTATCAATTTCTGGATATGCTTGCTTATAAGGGAAGTTTTATGATTGTGTTCTGTGGGTAATAGGTATGGTGGGAGGGTTACTATGTTAAGCTGTGGGGAGGATTTTTGTTTGGGTACTGATGTTGCTGGACTATGTGGGGGTGCATAGGGAAGATTTTTGACTTGGTAGGAGAGGGGCAGAGTAGGAGTGAGGTACAAGTGGTGGTGAGCGTAGCAGTACAGTGGTAGTGGTAGAGTGGGGGAATGGTGGAGGTTTGGTAAGATGTGATGTATGCAAGGAGTGTGCATGCAGTGAGTATAGGTATGGTATGCTTATACATTTTAGCTGAGCAGGAGGGATAGTTGTGGCAAGATGGAGGAGATAGTGTTAGGTGTAGTGATGTGGTTGGCTGTTGGACAGATAGGAGGGGTTAGTGTTTCCAATAAAGGTAAAACCACTGGGGCGGGTGGGAACTGGGGGCAGGGTGGGGAACAAAGAGGGTAAGAGATCCTGTTAGTAGCTCTTAGGAGGGGCTGAAAATTGGGTAACTGAGTACACGGATACAATATAGATGATAATAAATATGGAGAGTCAGCTGTGCCCACGTACAAATAGATTTAATAGGTTTTATGTCAGGGCTGAGCATATAGTGCTCTATGGGCCATAATAGATAACTATAAAGCAGGCTTGAGTATACAGTATAAGCTAACTATAAGGCAGGGCGGAGCATATAGTGCTCAAGGGTTGCATAAATGTAACTAAGCAGCTGTCCCTCTTGGCAAGATGCTTCCCTAGTAAAATCTTTACAAATTAGGCAGGCTGTCAGTAATTGGGTAGGAGTATCAAGAAAAAATATGGGCTTTGTCTTACTTGGTCAAAAAGCACTTTCATTAGGAGTTTGAGGCTCTTTCAGCCCAGTGGCCAATGAATTAGCTGTCCGTGGTTGCTGCTGTGGGATCCTTAGGAGGGAAAAAAACTGGCGCGTGCTAGCTGGAGGGAAAGGTGTCCAGCAGGGAGGTAGCAAGGAAGGGTTGGTTATTAGGAGTGGAGAAAAAAGTTTAATAGTCAACACGTGCAGTATATACACACACTCTATATTACCTTTAACACAGTGTTGACATGTTAACATGAGAAATCTGAGCAGTGTTACAGGAGTTTTGGGACATGTTCAATGGGAAACAAGGGTGCACCCACCTGGTGCAGTACTATGTGGATACAGGTTCCCAAAGACCTATAAAGCAGGCCCCTTACAGGGTTCCTGAGTGAGTCAGACAGACTCTGAGGGAGGAGATACAGGAGAAGTTGCAACTGGGAGTAATTCTTGAGTCCAGCAGTCCTTGGGCCTCCCCAGTGGTGCTGGTACCAAAGAAAGATGGCAGCACCAAGTTCTGCATGGACTACAGGAAACTAAATACTCACAGTCAGATGCTTACCCCATGCCTAGGACAGATGAAACCCTAAAGCAGTTGGGTGGGGCTAAGTATCTGACCACTACTGATCTTTTCAAGGGCTAATGGCAGGTGCCCTCGACTCCCAACACTAGAGAGAGGTCAGTCATTGTAATTCTTTGCAGCTTGTACAAGTTCACAAAGATGCCCTTTGGGATGAAAAATGCCCCAGTGACTTTCCAGAGGCTGGTATCCTAGCAGGTTATTATGCCCTTGCTTACCTGGATGATACTGCCATTTACAGCTATTCCTGGCAAGAGCACCTTCAGCATGTCAGTGAGGTACTGGGCAGACAGCAGAGGGCAGGGTTGACCATTAAGCCCAAGTAAGTGTCAGGTGAGTATGGCAGAGGTCTCCTACCTGCGCAGAGTGGGGAGTGGTAAGATCAGGCCAGAACTTGCCAAAGTGGAAGCCATTCAGGCATGGCCTGCCCCTGTTACCAAAAAGCATGTGAGGGCATTCTTGGACAGCAGGGTACTGTAGAAAGTTTGTCCCCAATTACAGTACCATAGCTGCTCCCCTCATATACCGGACGAAGAAAAAAGGCCAGATAAGGCAGTATGGACCCCAGCATGTGAGCAGGCATTATAGAAGCTTAAAGGAGCTTTGGGAGGACCCCCTGTGTTAGCCAGTTCAGATTACAGTGAAGAATTTGCTGTGCAGGTGGACGATTCAAACCATGGGGTGGGGGCTGTACTTAGCCAGATTTTCTCAGAGGGAAAAGAGCACCCAGTGGTATAACTCAGCTGTAGACTCCAACCCAGGGAGGAATGTTAAGCAGATGTGGAAAAGGAATGTCTAGCCACAGTATGGGGACTGCAGAAACTTCAACCTTATCTGTATGGAAGAAAATTTACTGTAGTTACAGACCACAATCCCTTAACAAGGCTACTTGGAGCCAGCCAGCAAAATGACAAGTTATTAAGGTGGAGCTTATGACTGCAGGTATAGGACATGACAGTATACCACCATAGTGGGGTCAGCAATCCCAATGCAGATAGGCTCTCAAGATAGGGAATGGGGCAACATATTCACAGATAGGCTTATTTCTCTCAAGCCATCTTTCTCAAGTGTCACTTGAAAAACTAGCTTGAGTCTTCAGCGGAGGAGAGATGTGATATGGGCAAGTGCCGGCATAGCCAGCTGGAGTTTAGTACAGAATATGTCCTTTGAATATCAAATTTATTTATGCAAGATGCTTGTGTTATGAATGTATTAGAACTGCATGTTATTTGTACAAATTATCTGTACAAATGCATGTGCTGAAAATGTATTTGCGAGCTTTGTTTGCATTAAAATGCATCAACAGTTCTCCCTACTGGAATGAAAATAAATGCACCTGTTTTATTGCAACTGAATTAAAATGTACCAGCTAGCTTACTTTAAGAAAAATAAGGGAAATGTAAATGAGCTGTTAAATCATTAAAATGATAACCACACTGTGCTGAATAGGACCAGAGATGCTAGGACTGGGAAAAAGCCTTTGTTCATTAGCTCAGTAAAAAGGGGAAAAGCCCCAGGCACTGCCATAAACATTTATCTGTGTATTGTATTCGTCTATGCTAAATTCCTGTCTCAGCTTCAAAGGGGAATACTGCAAAAACTTAGAATATAGCGACCAGATGAGGTCATTCTGCCAGCCCTCTTGGAAATTATATTTTAGAAATTACAAAGAAAAATCTTAGACTATTGAGTATTTTGTTTGGGGACTTGAATAGAAAGACTGCTCACTTATTTCATCTTGCCTTGCCCAAGTTAAGTTATTAGGGAACCATAAATTCTTGGATTCAGTCAGGAATGTAGTGAAGCTTAGTTTAGAGAGTGTTTTCTTTATTTGTACGAGTCTGTCCATCAATGTTAATTTCAATAATTTCTGTGATTTGAGCTCTGTGGTTTACTGTAAATATATATTAAATATTTTCAGGTTCTTTTATTTATTACTAAATATATTTAAAACTTTTATTGCGGCTTGTCCTTGTAGAAAGCATCTAACCTTTGAGAGTACTTATATTTATTTTGTGACATTATGTGGGCCACTCCAGAAGACCTAGCTGTCTTGGTCAGCTACTATCATTTGTATTAATATTAACTTCACTCAGCATTACTGGAAAACCTTTTAAGAGCCTAGACTGGTGGCAGTGAATCCAACTTTTAGTCTGGGAAAAGTTGGTAGAGCGGGTAGTCTATGCCAGCCTTTCCCATGTCTGTGTAAAAGTTAAATTTTAAAGTGTGTGTGTCAGCTACTTATGGCAGGGACATGAAGCACTGGGTTCACAGACAGGGTGCCGGAGGACTTGGCTTTGACACTCTGCTAAGGACCTAACTCTACAGCTGTACCAGTGGGGAGTCTTACTGGGAACCTGGAGGGAGACAGAGAGAAATCCAGACCTCAGGCTGAGTGTGTTCCCTGCGTGCTCTTAAGTGAAATCGTGCTTGATGCAGAGATGTCTATACATCTGAAGTACTGAGTGTATCCATTTGTATTTCAAGAGCATGTCCCTCTCCAGTGTCAGTGGTGAGGATTCAGTCTCCTTGATTACTGGCCCAGAGTGGGGACATCACAGTATGAACAGCATATCAATTAAAACAATCCTTTTATTAAGGCAACAATCATTAACCCCATCTTCTCAAAAAATGAAAACTCAAAACAGTGTCCCTTGACTTGATGTCACAACAATCAAGTTTGTGCCTGAGAAATTAAGCCAACTGAGGAGCAACAGTAAATTGCATGTTCCGTTTACAGCTCTACTCCAACAATACCTCACCTTATGAATCCAGTTACCACAGAAACCACATCTATGTCTCCTCAACAAGGAATAAATCATTAAATGATCTATGTAATTCTACAACTGATTTCTTCCATTTTCTGGTGACCATCTTCTTGGTGACTACAATTACTCCAATAAGTTCTTTTTTTTCTTGGTAGAGCCAAACCTCTTGATCAGGAACAATGAGAAAATCAAGCAGCTGTGTTATGCTCAGATTATCAGGCCATAATTCATTTGCCAGCTTCCTTAGCTCCCTCTTTTATAAGTATTAACTTAAGACTTACCCAGAAAAATCTAACTTCCACATGCCTGGTAATCCAAACATCAACAACTCATTGAGACAGCAGGAAACATACTAAGGCCTACTAAGAGTATAAAATGTATTTGTGGAAATGACATGACATTTCTACATAGGTTCAGAATTTCAAGATGCATACAGTACATCCTATACACTTACTTCCACTGCTTAGGTGTTAACCTCATTTATACTACTACACTCCTGTTCAAAATTGTATTTGACTGGGTATGACTAGCCTGAGGAAGAATGACCTCAATTTGTCTTCAGATCCCACTAACATTAAAATATACTTTTTTTTTAGTATTGCAGGGATATTGCCAAAGAAAATCAGTAACTGACCAACGTGATGGGCTACAAAAGAAATCAGTTGCCTCAGCATTTTAATCTGGAAAGACAATAGGAGAAAATTATCAAATTTGAAATGCTGTTTCCTGGCCATGAAGGCTTCCCTGTGAAATTTTATAAATGGGCAGACCTAGATCTAGTCAGTGTAACGATAGCAATATACAACACTATGTTGACTCAGGAAAACTGCACAAATTACACTGATCCCTAAACACAAAGTAAGCCCAAGTCTGAGGACTACAGGCCCATACTGGTACTGAAAGGAGAAATTAGAACTATGGCTAAGATACTAGCAAGCTGTTCAAACACATTGCTGTATAAGCTGATACAGCAGAGTAAGAAGAGGTTGTGAGGGGGATACAAGCCACAGAAAATTGGTGGGCACAAGCAAATAATTCAAGCCAATCAAAAAGGAACAAACACTGTGGTAGTATCTATGACATTCAGAAAGCACATGACTTGGTAAACTCACTCTCTTCTCTAGGTCAGTTCAAAACTTAGCTCAAACACTACCTGGGATCAAAATGGGCATGCTATTGTATCAAGCCTGGTTAATCTTTTCTCCGGATTGTGTACAGCTGCTATGTAACCCATCTTGTACTGCAACTTTCAGATTTGTCTACTCTGAACTGTACCCAAGAAACTATTAATGATCATTCATAAAATTAATGTAAAAAAATTCAACATGGTTTGCCTCTATGTTCTCTGTAAATATTCTATTTCGCTATTTGTGACATGTGACAAGTAATTATAATTTTGTTATTGCTTGGAGCTTTTCTCCCCGGGCCTCCACTGAAAATGGACATATATCCAATCGGACTATCCCGATAAACAAATGTAAAAGAAAATAATAAATAATACATTTATTTGAAGCACTACACATAGGGGGATTGTGGAATGCTTTGAGTGACTGGGTCCATCTCGTTATGCCACATTTGAGGCACTACAGATAGTGGGAGTGTGGAATGCTGTGTGTGATTGGGTCTGGCTCGTCATGCCACATTTGACATTCTGGTTAATGGAACCTTACAGCTCCTAGTGAGATTCAGCATGGTAAGAGACAGGGTTGCTCATTGCCCTCAGGTTTGTTTAGTTGGTCTTAGTCAGAAAAGAGCTACAGTTAGGTGTTCAGAATGAAGCTTTGAATCATGCAGGGCATGATTTAGATTGCATAGAGATGCAGACCATAAGGCCAGGCAGACAGATGCAGTACTTTCTTCCACAATGGACATTTTTCAAAATTTTCCCAAGGTAGATTTGACCCATAATAAAGGGAATTCTATTGTTGAGAATAGGCTTAGGGAAAGGGAGTTGTACACAAATCGGGAAGTGAAGGTAGTGGCATGTTTGGAATAGGTCACGCAGCTGTTAGAGCGGATGACCAAGAGAAAATGTATGATATTAGTACAAAGTATTAAAAAAGATTGCCATCAGCTGTGGCTGGGATAAACTGCAGACTCGTGCAATAAACACCATGATTAAATTGCCAGTTATATTTAATAAGGAATATTCCCAACTCAACAGAAGTTACAAAAGTTAAATGAAGCACATTTTGGGGTGCAGGAAAAAAGAATAGCCAGAGAAAGACTGAAGGTACTTAGACCACTTAATGAGGTGTGCTGCATTTACCAAGGCACATCCAAGTGTACTAGACTGTATGGTGTGGGGGTTCAGGTTGCATGAGAGTAGGAATGGGAAGCCTGTACAACCATCATGAAAAAGGACAAACAAATTGTAAAGGACGGGATTAGTAAATCACATTAAAAGCTATAGGGCCTGCAGTGGTGGTGGTGGGGGCATCATATTCAGAAATCTGTGACAATGAGATGGAAATACAAATAGTACCAGAAAAGGATGGATGGAACAGCATGGCAGAATAAAGGAAGTGCAAGAGGGGAACAACTTAGAGGGATGCAAAGGGGGGGGGGTCTATTATCTCCTTTCAGGAACTTACTGCAAGGTTTTCTATTCCACAAAAACAGTGGTTCATCTACAGTGAGCTATTATAGTACAAAACAATGGAATAAAATGGAGATGGAGAAGCTATTAGCTCACAGGAGATGCTGGTATAGTATTAAAAAGAAAAGGGGGTATAATCTACAGGAAAGGTAAAAAAAAAAAAATATATATATATATATATATATATATATATATATATAAATACCAAACACGGTGCTAGAATGCCCGGTACTACAACAATAAATGCTACTCAGTGAAAACCAGCATGAAAAACAGAGTCCAGGAATAGCTGCATAGCCAAACTTTAATGGCTGACAGGCCAAGTCATCTCACCAGCAAACCAGGTTTCGCCTTAGCGTCATCAGTGCATGTATTGGAAGGTGCCCTTCCCCTTATTTATACACATTCATTTAAAGTAACAGTTTGCCCTTTGTCATAAATACATATACCCCACATAAAAGAAATTTGTAGAACATTTTTTTACACATAATACATCATGTGAAATAGGTTTTATCCATCATTATTTTTATGAAAAAGATGCTACATGTTTATATACAAAAAAACAATATATTATAGCCTAGATTACCAGTGGTCATTCAGCCCAGGTTTAAATAGGGCTCCCTAATTAAACTATCAACTATCCATTGTCTCTCTTTCATGAAAATTTTACGTTTATGTATTATTGATAAATTGTCATCTACCACCTTATCTATGCCCCCCAAAAAAACAAAATGTGCTGTAGGGTGCACCAATATGTGTTTAAATAACACACTTCTGTTCCGGCAACAATTTATATCACTAATATGTAAAGCTATGCGTTGTTAAAAGCTAAGAAAGGTTTGCCCTATATAAAAGGAGCCACACTGGCAAACTGCCATATAGACTACCCATTCAGCTGCACATGTGATCAAATGACTGATGATATACACTTTTGAAGTGTTAACAGAGGTGAATGATTTGGTCTTAGATGTACGTTTGCAATATATACAATGCCCACAATAGGTGCTTCCTACCACTATTGAATTTGTGTCATCTTGCTTTACATATTCCTTTTTGAAACCTGACAAATGTTCTCCTATATTTCTCCCTCTAAAACCAAAACTACAGTAGTTTCCTAACAATGTATCAAAATATGGATCAGATTTCAATACGTGCCAATGTTTTGCTTTACATCTAATCTTGAAAATTAGACCCATACTTTGTAATGAACCTTATGTAATCATCTGTAGTAATATTGGTTTGTGCTTTATCCTACAATAAATTAATCCTAGACTGAACCCCCGCTTGCTTTAATGCTTTGTCCACCACTTTATGGTCATATCCCCTAGCTAGAAATCTTGCCTTTAGTTGTTTTGCCTGTACCCAAAACTCATCTGTCTTAGAACAAATCCTTCCGATTCTGGTAAATTAGGCCTTAGGAATGTTGGTATCTATGTGGTGGGGATGACTGCTGTTGGCATGCAATAATGAATTTTTGGAGAAAGGTTTCCTGTACAAAGTAGTATCCATAGGTTTCCTGTACAAAGTAGTATCCATTGTTTTCCTGTACAAAGTAGTATCCATTGTGCCATCCATGGCTTTAATAACTTTCACATACAAAAGTTCAACTGTGTGTAAATCAATTTTATAGAAAAGGAGGCAACTGAACCCCAATCCGTGATTTCCCCTACACCCAAAAGACCCAGGGGCCCTTTAGGAGGGGAGGCAGAAAACACAGGCATAGAAGGGATGGAAGAAATGTTCAATGAGATACTGGCAACATAGTCAATGGTACTAGGGTTTCTATTCATCCCTATGAAGCTGAAAATCAGTTGGTGGTTAACCTGATTAAAATTTTACAGAGTTGGAAATTAAGGTTTTGAATAAAGGTTTGGGATATGTACCTACTACTTATGTGTCACATTTTGATGTGGTTCAGGATTTAAAAACTTTTTGTCGTAATTTGAATTTAAAATATGTTTTTGCACACAGACCCCCGGATACACTTCATACAGAAATGGAAAGTTTTAGATTCAAGAAATCTAATTTTCAACCACCATACAATGGGGTGGTTAAAGTTTTTGAATAATTACACGAGTTACAAATAAATCAAAATGACGAGTTTAAACATGATACACATAATTTGACTAAAGGAGAAAAAATAGCCCTCAAGAATTTACAACTAAATAATAATTTAATTACTAGAGCAGATAAAGGGGGTGCTACAACAGTGTGGAGTAGAACTGATTACAATAATGAAGTGGAGAAACATCGTAGTGATGCCACATCTTATTGCAGCCTCCCATTGGACCCTACAAGAGGCTTTAAAGAACAGATAGATGTATTAAAACAGGCAGCTTATGGTAGGGTGATTACTGACGCTTTGTCCACACGACTGATGGTCGATTATCCTAGCCCTCAGTATTTTTATCTGGTACCCAAAATCCATAAGCAAGTGATTCCTCCCCCAGGGCGTCCAGCAGTGGCAGGACATGTTTTTTTGACAGAACTATTGTCAGAGTATTTGGGAATGTAATCTTAAACCTTTGTTGGTATACGTTACAGCTCCTATAAAAGACACAAATCAGTTTTTGTTCAGTGATTTACAGATTTCCAAAGAAACATATATGGGCACTTAGATGTGCATTCTCTGTATACAAGCATCCCCCACGAGGCAGGTAGAAGAGCAGTTAAACATTGGATGGGGATGTCTGGTAGATAAGATGAGGTGGAGATGAATTTTTGCTAACTTTATTGAAATTGGTATTACAGCATAATTCAGTCACATACAATAAGGCATGGTACTTGCAGATAAATGGTACAGCGATGGGTGCAACATCTGCACCCATATATGTGGACCTTTTTATGGGTTTTTTTTTTTGAATGTGAAGTAACATATAGCAGCAGAAACAAATTTATGGAAAATCTTAAAATGTGGGGTAGATATCTGGATGACTGATGGGTCATTTGCGCAGGGGACACCCGAAAATGGCATGACTTTGTAGAATATTTAAATTTCAATGAATATGGTATTCGTTTTAGTGGTAAAAGTGATTTGCACACAGTTGAATTTTTGGATGTGAAAGTTATTAAAGCCATGGATGGCACAATGAATACTACTTTGTACAGGAAACCTTTCTCCAAAAATTCATTATTGCATGCCAACAGCAGTCATCCCCACCACATAGCTACCAACACTTGCTGGTGAGGTGACTTGGCCTGTAAGCCATTAAAGTTGGGCTATTCCTGGTCTCTTTCTTCATGGATTATGGTTATTTATGCTGGTTTTCATCAAGTAGTGTGTGTGTGTGTGTGTGTGTGTGTGTGTGTATATATATATATATATATATATTTGTTTTGGTGTATAGATCTTAATCAGTGGAAAGTAGTCTGGAATAACTGTGACTAAGAAAATAGCTCCACATATATGAACAGTTAAGGAATTTAAACTTTTAATACTTTACAACTAGCAGGCATCAAAAAGGTGTAAAAGGAACAGACTGATGCATGCTGGATATGCAGTTCCCCTGGGGCCAATATGCAACACGTTCTGGGCTTGTCAGAGAGTTCATGATAGGTGGTATCAGTTTAGAAACATCATCGAAGATATCCTTAAAAATTATTTGGTCTTTGACATTTTGGAGTTCTGAGAAGGACAGTACAATGGTGGGCATTGCAAGTTAATCTGGCTTTAGCAGCATCTGCCAAGTGGATTCTGACTAAGAAATGGAAACCACCTTCATTTAAATTAAAAGGAGAGGGTCAAAAAGATATTCTAAAATTATGATGCATTCTGAGATTTTAAGTTAAATCCATCAGTTACTGCATGTGAACACTATAGGGTAAGATTAAAATTTTATTTAATTCTAGGTTTAGTTATGACATTGTGTAATGTTTTATTATGACAATGCCTCAAATATGTTTCAAATCTTCTCGGGATACAAAAGCTTAAACTTTTCTCAAAATACAAAATTAATAAAGCTAAAACAAAAACAGTAAATTACCACACACAAATTGGTCCAACAATATCCATATTTATGGGGACATGATAAAATTATGTATTCAGAAGTATAGATTAGATATGACTCTGTGGCAGCCAAGGGTATTTGGGAAGAGACCAAACAGAAGATAATACAAAATTAAGAAACTGGAAGCTTTGTTATATGGATATGGATACTAACATACAAGTAATCAAATTGTTTTTAGTCCCTTTATTCTTGTACACAGGTCAGGCATACTTTTATTAACCAGAAGAGAAGCTGTGGATAACAATTAAAAAAAAAGTTGAAGGATTTTATCTGGGAAGGGAAAACAGAGGGTCAAGTGGGATAAGCCAATTCTGCCAATAGAGTAAAGCAGACTAGGATTACTCAATTTGAGGGGGGCGTTTTAGAGCAACACAGTTAAGGCTCTTATACATAGCACAAGCAGAAAACTATAATTCACACTGGAAAGGAATGGTGATGATATGGGGGGGGGGCTCAACAAATAAGGAGAGAGATTGAGATTTTGGATGCAGACTCTTAAGGAGAACAACCAAAATCATACAGAGCATTATATTCATAAAATAGCATGGAGTATTCTAAGAACTAAACCAGCACAAGAATGGAGAAAAGAGATTCTGCTGATAGGGATGACTGTGGTTATGGATACAGGTAATAGGCAAGAAGGGGCTGGAATTTATTGGAGAAAACTGGCAAAGGAACCAAGGTATTGGGAGCAAATAACTAGAAAGGGAAAGGTAATAAAATGGGAAGAAGCCAAGAATTTATTTGGACTGCAGGTTAGAGATTGTCTTCCCTATCAAGGGATTGATAGCAGAGTATAGGCAAAGAGAAAGAAATAGGGGGTCCTAAATGAAAGACCAGCACTACTAGAGTTAACAGAATCTAGAACATAAGTTGCTATAAAAAAAAGGAATGATTAGTAGAGCATATAAAATATTGCACAATAATTATAAGAATCAGAGGAGCTTAGAAAGGATTGGAAAGAAAGCCTGGATAAGCAACTCACAAAGAGACAATGGAGGGATATATTTATATCTCCCAAATATGAAACAAAGTCTAGAAGATTTAGGATCTTTGCCTGGAAATGTTTACATAGGTATTTTATAACCCAAGTAGACTCCAACAGTTTTTCCTCATGTGGATAGCAAATGTTGGAGGTGTGATGGGTAAGAAAAAGATGGCTGGGGACATTTTTGGAAGTGTAATGAGCTGGCAGACTTAAGGGATTCCCTGCAGACCACTCTGTCGGAGATGCTGGGTGAGCAGATTGGATTGACTAGGGAGATGATTTTTTTTAAGCTAGGATACAAAATCAGAATTGCCTAAACATAGTAAAGCCTTGCTACGTCTAATTATGGTGGCTGCCAAAAAAAGGCAGTTACTAGAAAATGATAATCAGAGTCTAGACCAACTTTACTAATACTGAATGTAGTAACAGATAAAACAACTGAAATAGGGATCTTTAAAAAAGGGAAGGAGCGAACTACATTGGAAAAAAATGGGAATTGTGGAAACAGTATATGCAGCGAAGGAACAAGGTTTAAGAGGCAGGATTTAAATGCGCCATAGAATGCTTAACTGACAATGACCGGATAGATAAGTGATGTATAATGTTTGCAACTACAGTTGTTTCGATGGTGTCTGACATGTATAATGTTTGTAACTAAAGTGGTGCCAGTTTGTTTTTCATTTACATAAATGTAAGATTGCCTACGTCATACGTGATAATTTAATAAAGATGTTTACTGGAGAAAAAAAAAACTATGCCTCAAATATGTGATACATGTTAAAGACTGACATTTACTGAAAAAACTGACTATATGGACTTATAGTCTCTTGGTTGGTTGATGTGCATTTTTATACTTGTGCATGATCTATGTTAATTTGTAAAACTTTTGAATAAACACTGAACAGAAAACACTATCTTCCTGACACCATATAGCATTCCTCATATTGCACTTGGGAGATGTTTTGTAATCCCATCAGGAGTCTCCAGGCTCAACCAAAAACATCTCCCAAAAATGTATTTCCTTTGTTTTTCAATCTTTCTCAGCCATTTGTGAATAAACTCTTCACAGACCCTTACTTACTAAAAAGTTGTGAACCTGCAGATTTATTTTTTTCTGGAATTTGGGTGAAAGAAAAGTAGAAGCCTCTACCAACTGATCCTAAAACAGTACTTCACAATGCCTGGTTATTATTTAAACTGTCCGTACCACCAAAAAATAATAACTTTGCTTTGATAAGAGTCAAACAGACTTGCCTGGACTCTAAAATCAGTCTCTTAACAGCCCAGATATGAGCTTCGGTAGTCTCATGGGGAATCATGGGTAAGGTACTTAATCCCCACTTCCACAGAATGAACTTGTATCATAAATTCAAGTGGATAACAAGATCTGCCCTGTCTATTTATACCTAGGGAATCTATTTTGAGCACTCTAGTCTGAAACGGCACTAATTCAGGAGGAAAACAAAGGATGATCTATTACTATGATTTGCAGCCCACCAGACTCCCTTGATAACAGCAATTTCTGCAATACCACCTTTGATTTTTCTTTGCCCCCAAATAAACATTGGCATGGAATTTTCAATCTGCTGGAGCATGTCTTTACCTACACAGAGTGTCATCTAATAGTATGCTTGTCAGATATATATACTTATGTATGTGTGTCTAACATGTATATATGCCAGAGAATATGAACATTTGCACAGCTTGAATTTCCATATCCAAGCCAATACCCATTAGCCTCCTTTCACCTAGTCTTTATAGTTCCTTTTCAACCTTGCATAAGTATCTTAACAGACAGCAGCACTGAGGAAGCCAAATGCACCCCTAAATATTTAATACTCTTGGTACCCTATCCCACATCTGTGGAAACTTCTTTCTAAGCCCTATGCTGGGGGTTTATGTAATTTCTACCACTTGTTTCAGTATTGACTGGGCACCCAGGAAACCCATTTAAAACAATCCAGAAGCTCAGACAATTCCCCTTGGGTCAGGCACAGACAATAAATCATCAGCATATAACTTATTTGTATTCCTCCTATTTCAAAACATACAACCCATTATTATAGGTCCCAAAACAGGTCAAATAAAAGAGGGAAGAGGACAGTCTTGCCCACTTCCACTTTCCAAACTAAATCCATCCATCTATCTACAACCCCTTTTCCCATTTCTGAACACAAGGTCAGGGTGTCACCAACAGTGACAATCTAGAGCCAAGGTTTGCACCACCAGGGGGATATCCCTGTCATGGTAGTTATTTCACACCACACACACGCACTCACACCTATAGCCAATTTAGAGAGAGTGTCCAGTCCACTGCATGTCTTCGGAATGTTGGAGGAAACCAGAGCACATGGAGGAAACCCACGCAAACACAGAGAACATGCAGACCACAGACAGAAAGCACCCCAGCCAAGAATCAAACCAGGAAACTTCTTGCTGTGAGGCAACAATGTTATCCATCGTGCCACTGTACCACGTTAAAACTACTTAAGAGGGTAGCCAGATATGAACTGGAGAACTCTTGATTTGCAGTCAAATGCTGTACCCCCTCTTACTTACCAAACATATGGAAAAACGTCTCCATTTGCTACAATACACCTTTCATGTGGAGGATTAGTGAGCCGCCACCAAAATGGACTTTATGGGGGATGATAATTATGGGAACTGGAGCAACCAGGCCATGAGTTTCAGACTGTCCAGATCTGGGTGAGGGATCCCTGAGGGATGAAAAAGAAGATCCAGAACTGGATCCAACGTCCATGGAGGAACAACTAGGTGAGACCATAGTGAGGGGAATCAAACCTGGTGAGGCCAGAATGGGGCTAAGAGTATGACAGTGATCCCCAGTCTTCGAGCTTTCTGAAGAAACTTGGACATAAGCAGAAGTGGAGGATAAGCAAATAGACCAAGCATGAACCAGTGCATCCTTTGGGGGCTTCCCCCTCCGGGGTGTTCACAGCAAACAATTTGCTGCATTTTGAGTTGGAAGGAGATGAAGAGATCGCAGCAAGGCTGACCCCACTTTAGAAAGATCTGTTCCACTACTGAAGGATTCAGAGATCACTCATAAGGTATCAGAATCATCTGCTGAGCCTGTCCGCTAGAATGCTGGACCGGCCTGAAATGTGCGTTGCTACTAGAAAGCGGTTGGTGGAGATCACACATCTGAAACTCATATGGCTTCTCGACAGAGGGCATAAGTTCTGGTTCCCCCTTGTTTGTTGATGTACCAGACTACTAACATTGTCTGTCTGAATGGCAATCGTCCCTAGAGGAAGATGGGCATGAAGTGCCTGCAATACCAGACGAACCGCTCTCATCTCTAGAATGTTGATATGCAACTTGGTCTCGAAGGGGGATCATGTGCCTTCCCAAACAGTGCCCCCCTACTCTAGCTGGGAGGCATCACGGTGGTTTTGGGGAAACAGGGTGGAAGGAACATCCCTTGAGGATATCTTGAGATTGAATACACCAGTGAAGGGAGTCCCTTTCATGCCCTCGAGATTCTCACTGGAGAGAGGAAGGTCCAACAGGGACCACTGGACCACAAGTGTCCATTGAAGAACTCATGTGCAGGCAAGCCAATGGCAGGACATTGATTGTGGCCACCATGGAACCCAACGCCCTGAGCACTGCTGCGGCTGTGGGGACTTCAGCGTGAAGAATTTGTAAGACATGCATTCTTAAACTGTGTATCCTGTGCGGGGTGAGAAAAATCTTCATTTGAAGAGTGTCCAAACGTGCCCCAATAAAGTCCAGAATCTGAACTGGCTCTAGAGAAGATTTGTTCAGATTGATGGTAATACCCAGATTGTTCGCTAACTGGATGAAGTAATCCCTGGCCTGACACAGTAGATACTCTGAGGGGGCAGCAAAGAGCCAGACGTCCAGGTATGGAAAGGCCTGAATAGCCTGGAGCCTCAGCTAAGCCGCTACAACCGCTATCACTTTGGTAAACACCCTGGGGGCTGTGGTGAGACCAAAGGGGAGGGCTCTGAACTGGTAGTGATTGGCTCCCAGCCAGAAGTGAAGAAACCTCCCAAAGAATCTGTCCATTTTGATGTGGTAGTACACATCCTGGAGATCAATTGAGCACATCCAGTCTGTGGCCTGCAGAAAAGGCAGGATCAACTGAAGCATTGACCATCCGGAATTTTGTCTTTGTTACTGACAGGTTCAGTGTGGACAGACCCAGGTTGGGTCTGAGGTCCCCAGTTTTCTTTGGCACTAAGAAGAATCTGGAGTAAACACCAGATCCGGACTGGCCTGGGGGGGGGGGGGGGGGGGGGTTGGTTGGATGACTCGTTTGTTCAGCAACTTTCCTATTTCTAGTGCTGCCTCCTCCCGTTGCGCAGGTGGAATGTCTGGGAGGAGTTTGTTTGAATGGGAATGCTCCTTGAATGGAACGAAATAGCCTCTGGATATGATTCGCAACACCCAGTGGATCCTTCGTACTGGACTCCCATGCTTTCAGGTGTAGCAGCAGGTGACCCCTGACTGCCTCCAGAGATTAGCAGTCGGGCAACCCCTCAGAGATGCCGCCTGGGTCCCTCTGAAAAGTGTTCTCAGGACCTGAAATTCCTAGGACCCCCTCTGCCTCTCGTGCAACGCCCGTTTTGACCCCCTCCGCCTCTGGTGGATGGAGAATCCTGAGCGGCCTAGGGAAAACACCAGATACTTCCAGAACCACATCCTCTTCATTCTTCGCTGGTTCCTGGAAAAGTAACTTTGAGAAGAGAAGCAGATCCCGATGGCAGTGTCTTCCCGTCCTCCTCACTCTAGACCAAAGTCTCTTTCACAGAGGAACAACAATCATAAGGGGCATTGGTGAATGATGCCTTGAAGGGCTCTGAAAATTGACAACCAGAGCCAGGCCTGATGCCTAATAGCAACACCCGTCTCGGCCGCCCTTGCAGCTCCCTCCGTAGCATGAGAGAGCAGTCACATGGACATGTTGGCAACCACTTTTAGAGTGGCCATTCCAGCAGAGGTCTGGTTGTCCTCAAACACCGACTCTGGGGGTAGACTTCATGATCTCCTTCACTAGATCTCTCTGGAATCTAATGACATGTGCCATATAGTTCAGCGCCCTCACTGAGATCGCTGAAGCATATACTCGTTTCCCAAAATGGTTCATCGCTCTTAATTCTCGTTCAGGGGGATGGACTATGGAGCTCTCCTGACCAAGCTCCTTCCTGGTGGCAGCCGCCACCATCATCGCATCTACCATGGACCCTTTGTTCCAATGTCTCCTGTCTGACGGGGGACTCGGCCCTTTGTCAGGATACTTAGGGATGGGTTCTACTCTGTTTGGCTCCTTTCATGCCCTAGATGTTATTAAATCCATGAGTGATCAGCGGGAGAGGACACCCACGAGGTAGATGGGCCTGAGCAGAATGCTTCCAGGAGCACGGACTCATCTGAGTTCTGTTTGGGGGCTGACCACCCCCTCTCTGGGGAAGGAGCTCAATGATGTCTCTGGGAATGACCTTGGGGAACCGTCCCCTTTATCCAAGTGTGTGTGCTCTGTGAGGAACTCTGGTGGAGAGTCCAAATGCCTCCTCTTACACTTACATTTGTGGGGTACCTCCTGGACGGACTCTCTGAGGAGGACTCACAAACCTCAATGTTCCATCAGAACTTCCTGGGGCATCACAGCCATGGGCTGTCCCTGAGACTGCAAGATGGTCAGAACCGCACTCAGAACAAGGGGGGTCTGGGTGGAGTTCAAGGATGAAATGGTCAAAGGCCATGACACAGAGAGAACCCTCTCTACCACATCGAATGTAGAGGGGGAGCAAACCACTTGGGATGTACTGGCGGGGCTTGTCCCCCTCTGACCCGGTAGGGGAGTTGGAGCCGAACCTCCAGGGACTGACATGCTCCACTCCGAAGAGCTCAGAGCAGACAGCACCCCCTCGGATCAGACCCAAAGGCTATGGCTCCAACAGCCCGGATACAATCTGGTCGGATCTGACAAGCTCAAGGCAATGGCTGGCATCAAGCTATTTAGTACTGTCGGCACTGACCCCTCGACACCTCGGATCCAAGAACTCAGAAAACGCCGGTTGGATCACAGAAGGAGTTATTGGTCAGAACAAAGGTTGCAAGGAGCCCCCCTCCAGAGGGAGAGGATGCCAGCAAAACCCCCATCTGGATCTTGGTGCGGATGAATCTCCCCATCATCTTGCCCATCTCTGCTTTGCTTAAACTTCGGGTGAAGCGGGAGGACGCAACAAACTGGACAGGAGAGCCAGTGTGGAAAAGTTCTTACTGGGGACTGGCTAAGAGTCTCCACAGGCTCAGGTGAAAACCTGGGGGAGCTAAGACGAGGAGACCCAGGCCTAATCGCTGGCCTGATTTTCGGTGGCGGAGCCGCCTCCAATGAGCAGTCGGGGGACCACTTGTGGGAACGGTCCTGCTTGGCCTGGTCCCCTTTCCCAGACCCCTTGGTGGGAGTTTGAGTCCCAGAGGCTGGGGAAGAGGAAGTAGAAGCAGCAGCCACTGCTATCCCTGCTGGACAGGAAGGGACGGTAGTCCCTGAAGAGGGGAGTAATCCCTTCAGTATCATATTGTCCTGCCTGTCCTTAAGTGTTCTGAGGTTGAAACCAGCACAAATGGGACAAGAGGACTTGAGGTGATCTGCACCAAGGCAAACCACCCAGAGTGTGGACATCCGCCAGGGATAGCTTATGGCCACGCTCTGTGCACTTCCTAAATCCTGCCTTAGGGGCTTCAGCCATACTCACACATGCCCAAAAAGGCACAAACACACACGCTGTCAGATGGGGGGGGGGTTATATCCAACGCAGACACAAGTGAAAATAGAGGATGTCAGAGAGAAAACCCAGAGAAAAGTTCACTTACATGACCACTACCTGGAGCTCAGAAACCAGCTTGTAACCTCTATGGTAACAAACGAGATCTGGGGGAGAAGGGAGACGGGGGCATTATGGGTAAGAGGAGCCTGGAGATCAGATCCATAGCTGGAAAATGTGGCCGTGTGGGATCCGATGTGGATCTAAAACCCACAGGATGAAGATTAAATAAAGTAAACTACTTCAGATTCATAGATTCCCTTCTCTTTTGTGTTGCAGTATTCATAACATGAGGCAGATTCTGCCTAGGAAATCTGAACATCTGGCCAGTATACCAAAGATTTAAGCTACTGCAAGGTACGTGTGATGTTGCCATAGTACAGCTGAGTGTCTGCCATAAAAGTGACATCTGCACGTACCATCCTCAGAAATGAATGCCCCAGTCAGAACACCAGTCCAAGGATAAAAGGCAATTAGACCATATCCAAAGAGTATGAACCAAGGGGGGAAAATGGTGGGATAGAATATTGCAACATGGAAGAGAAGGACATCTATGGTTATGGTAAGATTTTACACAAACTATTCTATGTCCTTCTATTCCTATGTTGCAGTATTCATAACATGAGGGAGAATACCAAAGCTCTTGATTGAGAAATGGGGGAAGGAGCACAAAAGGGCTCCACAAATCCATGTAGAATTGCTCTAGCAAATCCTGCTTTGGATCTAGAAATAGAATCCAGTTTGGTGGTTTGTGTAAAGGTATGGTCAGAGGTCCAAGCTGCTGCGTCTAGGACAGAGGCAGTGTCCAGTTATTTAAAGAAGGCAACCACAGCTCTGGTCAAATGGACTTAACAGAGGAAAAGAGTTTTCCCCTGAGGGAGATGGCAAAAGGTAATCGCCTTAGAGATCCAAGTAGAAATAGCCCATTTAGAGATGGCTATTCCCAGTATCCAGGGGTGAAAAAAACAATTGCTCAAATTTTCTAATGAATTTGCTCTTGTCCACATAAAATCCGATTTGCCCGTGTACATCTAAGGCTTGCAGCACCCTCTCACTGGGGTTCTGAGGTGAGGGGGGAAAAAGGTGGGTAGATGAATAGATTAAGGGACAAGGCATTAACCACTTCAGCCATGAAGGAAGGATTGGTACAAAGGGATACCCTATCCTTGTGAAAAATCAGAAAAGGTTAGGAAGCCATTAAACCCTGCTCGCCTAGCGGAAGTAATGGCTTCCAAAAAAAAAAAAAAAAAGTCTTCCAAGTGCAAAATTTTAGGGCAGAGGCAGCACCAGATTCAGAGGGAGCTTGAGTCACTTTCTCCAAAAAAAAAAATTAGGTCCCAGGGAGGAGGAACAGGTTTCCTGGGAGGCCGGATGTTAAGGACACCTTTTAAGAAAATTTTGACCTCTAATCTAGAAGCTAAGGGGGGAGACAAAGGCAGACATACAGAAATTGCTGGCAGATGGACTTCAACTGAAGAATAAGCTAGTCCAGACTTGAGGAATTCACACAAGTAAAAAAAGGACTAGAGGAACATCCGCTGAAAATGGATCTAGTCTCTTATTAAGACACCAGATGGAGAACCTTTTCCATTTGGACAAGTAGGATCCGATTGTAGCAGGTTTTCTAGCCTCCTGCAGAACAAGCACATCCTCAGAAAAAAAGGTTTCTGAAAGGAATCAGAAGCCAATCACCAACAAGGTCAGATTCAGTGCTGACAAATGTGAATGAGAGATCTCTTGTCTTGTGTGAGTAGATCCACCCTCTGAGGTAACTTGTGATGATTTCACTCAGCTAACTGCAGAAGGAGAGAGAATCAATGCTGTCTTGGCCAAAAGGGGGTAACCAACAAGATTTTTGGTTTGTCCTTCCGAATCTTCAGAAGCACCTTCTGAATTAGGGGGAAGGGGAGAATGCATACAGAAAATCCCATTCATGAGAGTCATAAGGTGGCCACCTTCCAAACCAGAGAGCGAGGGACTCTGGCACAGAATTTTGAAAGTTGTCTGTTCATAGGGAGGTAAAGATTCAAGACAAACCCACTGGTAAAACAATGTCCAGAAACACATCCCTGTGAATCATCCATTTGTGGACCTGTGTCATGGATCTGCTCAATGTGAGTCTGCCTGAACATTTTGAGCTGATGGAATGTAAACAGCTGTCATTGTTGCCTTTGTTTGAAGAGCAATTTCCCAGGCTTGGATTGCTAATTTGCAAAGTAGATAATTTGCTTCCCCCTGCTTGTTCACATACCAGAGGACAGCGGTGTTGCCTGTGAACAGCTTCAAAGGACCTTGAAGAAGAGATGTTTTGAAGGCTTGAAGAGCCATGATCAGAGCCCACATCTCTTTGAAGTTGATGAGTTGCTTCCTTATGAAGAGAGACTAAAGACCTTGTACTTTTAAGTTCCCCAGAGTTGTCCCCACCACAGATCTGAATAATCTAACATTTCTGGATATGGAAGGGGTGGCTACAGGGGAAGTCTCAGGTTCTGGGAAACTTGCTGAATCTACCAAAGTAATTCCTTTATTAGGCAAGGTAGAAGTGGAAGGACAAGTTCTAGAGGATGAGCACGCTGGGACCAGAGAGTTTAAGTACCACTGGAATTTTCGCATGTGAAGCCTGGCTAAAGATAGCATTGGTATAACTGATGCTATGAACCCTAGCATCCTTAGGGACTCCCTGGCAGTCAGAGAGGGCAACATTAAGAAGTCTGCAGAGACAGTATTTTTTGTGAGGGTAAGAAAGCCATCATAAGATCTATCATTATCCTGCAACCTAGAAAAAATGAATTTGAGATGGAATCAGGGAAGACTTGCAGTTGAGGGTGAATCCCAAACGGAGGAGCAGGAAAACTGAAAAATTAGGAATTGTAAAGACAAAATGTTTTAGCTCCTGAAGTTCTTTCCCTTTCTCTTGAAGGGATTTGAAGAGGGCTGCAGTATTAGAACCAAACAGGGCAGTATTATCCAAAGGTGCATCCAAGAACCTTGCCTTGAAATCCTCAGGCAAAGGCTGCAATCTCAATCAGGAATATCTCCCAAGGACAGAACCAGATGCTGCTGATCTTGCAGACACCTCTGCTGCATCATATCTGCATTTAATGGAATGCCTAATAACCTAGGATGAAACCCCCAAGAGGGAAGACATCTGGGTTTTTGCTGCAGAGTCTGGGATATCTGTCAGCAATTTGGGTACCCATGAAAGAAGAGTCATATGGCCCTAAAGGCCAGAGTGGAAGAGGTGTAGCCCTTTTTTTTCTCTCCATCATTTTACTGTCCTTATCTGAAGGAAGGAGATTGGTGAAGGGCAGTAATTTGCAAGCTTCATCAGCAGACAAAGATCACAACTGGGTCTGCAAGAGGGCATTTATACAAGTAACTATTGACCTTAGGAACCTTATAGAACCTGTCTGCCTTTTGGGAGCAGGAAGTTGAGAATTAGGGTGTTTAGATGCAGTAAGAAAAGCATCTTGAAAGGCTGGCAAGATAGGCGGGATGGCTGAAGGAGCAGGGGGGTCTATGTGCAATAAGTCATAATACCTCTTTTGTAACTCTGAGACTTGTGAGCTTTCCCATTTGAAAAGTCCCTCATTTTGGAGATAGATTCTCCAAAGGTAAAATCTTCTGCTGGAGAATTCCTACCTTTGCAATCCACTTCAGGGGAGGCATATTCCAGGGCAGAGTCAATTTCATTGGAATAAGCTAGGGATTCATCTTCCTCGGATGCCTGCAGTTCAGCATATGGAGGAGGGACCTAGGAGATACTGGCATAGAAAGCAGCAAGACAGGAGGCCTACGTGCCAGGAATGTATTCAAAACCCTTTGAGAAAAGGCTTGCCAGTCAGGGAAAGGCTTCCGACTGGGAGACGCTTCCGACTGGGAGACGCATGCTTTTGTTTTCTCTTGAAAGACCTACCCTAGACTGGGAAGAAGTGCCAATGTAGGCCTGGGCTCTGGATCAAACATCAGCAAAACCTTAATGGAAGGGGAAGGAAAGGTACTGCAAGGAACATTTGAAGGGGTGAGCTGTGGTCTCCCCTTACTGTTTGAATAGGACATCAGCAATACATCTGCACTGTAGTGGCTTCTAGATCAGTACCCGCAGGCGGAGGACCTGACACTATATGAACCTCTGGGCCTTCACTGGCCTCAAGAGGGACATCTGGGATCATAGGTGCAGCCTAAGATTTAGGCCTTACTTTTTTAACCTTTTTCTTCGGGGGCTCACCCAAAGGACTAGCAGTACTTTCCATACTTAATGCTAAGCTCTTTAGTCTCTGGTTTGCTAGGTAAATGTTAAGGGTGGACAGACTGCCGAGAGTTTTAGGGATGAACACCTGACAGATGGCACAGGCCTTGTAGTCGTAACTGCACCCCAGACCAAAAAAAAGGCACTGGTTGGGGTTGTCTGTGTGGAATCTGTCTTTCACAATGGCACTTGACCTTCTTGGATGCCATTAATCTCTAACAAGCATGCAGCAGCAAAACATAAATGGTTTCCCCAATGGGGCACCTATCTGTATTAAAGAGAAACTTTCGGTGATCAGACAGACAACTGGAAGCTGTCATTCGGACTGGCAGCAGAGAAGTTCTGAGGATGGTATGTGCAGACATCACTTATGGCCGACACTTGGCGGTCCTACGTGCAACATTGCATGTACCCTGCAATAGCTTAAATCTTTGGTAGACTGGCTGGACATTCGGGTCGCCTAGCCAGAATCGCCCTCATGTTATGAATACTGGAAGATAGGAATAGAAGGACATTAAAGATGTTCTGTAACTTTCTGTAGAATGCCCAAAGAGAATACAGCAAAGAATGTGCTCAGTTTAAAAGAAAATTATCTAATGGAAGGGCTGCTTAATGTAATAGAGAAGGATATGTTAAGATCAATGAAAGAAATAGATTACAGAAGATAAATAAAACCCAAAATGTTAGAAGTCTGATAAAATAGATTAACACAGTAAATCAAGACCATTAACAGAAATCCATGCGTTATAACAGAAGTCAATACAGCTCCTAAATGTAAAATCCCCTGTCCTGATGCAGCATCTAATGTCTGGCTAAACGTATTAACATCTTTAGACAAAGATTTAGTCTAAGTAAGAATTACTTGTATGCGCATCCGAAACAGACATCAACCTGGTTAACAGGAAAAGCTATACTCCTTAAGAATGAACCTGTAAGCTATCCTAAAAACTATAGACCAATAACTTGCCTTCCAATGGTGTACAAAAATTATACTGTAATTGAGGCAGGCAGAGTATATAGTCATTTAGAAAGCAACTCAAATCATGGCAATAGAGCAAAACTGTAACAAAAGTCATATGGAACAAAGGATCATTTGTTGCTAAATAAAACAGTAATAGAGAATTGAAAAAAAGTTTGGCATGGATAGATTACAAAAAAGCATTTGACAGCATTCCGCAGTCATGGGTAAAGGAGTGCTTACAGATGTTTAAAATACATTCTTCATTGATCAATTACATTTCAGTGCCCATGAAAGAGGGGCCAACCATTTTGTAGATAAACCATCATGACAAACGGCAAATTATTATCCCAGGGATACAAATTCAAACAGAGATATTCCAGGGTGATTCTTTGTCGCGGCTGCTGTTTTCTCTTGCCCTTAACCCATTAGCTGTTTACTTAACAGATTTGGTCTTGGTTACTATTTGGTTCACAGAAAACAACCTTGTTTAAAAGACTTTTCATCTACTTTTTGTGGATGACTTAAACCTCTACAGTTCATCAGATGAGGCAATGAAAGCAAAACTGCAAGTGGTTAACACTTTCTCAGATGATATAAGAATGTCATCTGATCTTGATAAATGTTGAAAAGCAACATTTTAAGCAAGAAAACTGCAGCACCAAGAAAATATCATTCCGGGACAGGAATGTGATATAAAGGAACTTGAACAGGAGGGAGTACATAAATATTTAGGAACTGATGAAGGATTGGCAATAAAACATGAACACATGAATAAAAATTAGTAACAAATACTTTAAAAGCCTAAAATTAATACTGAAAACAACTTTGACATCTAGGAATAAAGTCCCAGCTATAAACAAACTTGCCGTTTCTATTCTAATTTACAGTTTTGGTTGACTGGCTGGCACCAAAAAGTATTTGATCAGTTTGACACAAAAATAAGAAAAATGCTTCATGCTTATGAAATGTATAAAAATCAGTGTAAACCAAGATTATATATTCCTCATTCTGAAGGAGGTAAGGACATCCTTGAAATTGATTACATCAATGGAGATGTAGTTGTCTGTTTATCTCACCTGATCCAAACAGAATATCAGAAGTTCTCAAAGATGATTTTTCTAGTTACTTTAGCAGAATTATATCATTGTTAAGTAGGAATAGAAATTAAAACTGAAGTAGACAAAAGAATAGACAGCAACTGAAAGTGTCAAAAAACAAAAGGAAGAAAATAAGAAAAGGAAAGAAATGTGGAAAAGGCAGAAATATTGTGGCAAATACAGATACCTTTTGGAACAACCATATGTTGATCAGGATTTGATGCAGGAATGGTTAAGGAAAGATGAAATGAAACCAAATAACAATGGTTAATTAAGACAGCCCAGGATAGCGAGCTATGTACACAATGGTTTAAAACATCCATTGAACATGTGGGAGAAACAGACAAATTCAGGTTCTGTAAAACAGAACTGGAAACGATCTCACATCTTGCTACTGGGTGTGATACACTAATGGCAGAAGAACTGTAAACTGAAAGGCATAATAATGTGGCAAGATTGTTGCATTGGGGATTGTGCAATCATAACACTGAAGTAGCCGAGAAGCACTGGAAACATGAACCGCAAAGCATTATAAGCAATGATGAATTGTATATCACATGGGATCACCCATTACCATCAGTTCAAAAAATAGATGCGAGAAAACCAAATACAGAAGTCCAGGAAAAAAGACCAAACAAAAGTAGCACTGATCATTGAAACTGCTACACCCAGTGATTACAGTAACTTACGTAGAGAGAGGTGTTAAAAGGTTATATAAAATATTTTTATCAATGTACTTTTATTATTTTTAAATTTGATGAGATTAAAAAGTGTTGCTAATAGTTATATTAATGCTGTATGATCAGTGGTGTGGTAATATCTTAGGGATTTTAAACTAGCTCTTTAAATTGGTCGTATAATTAAACTTAATTGACAAGTGAACCTATAAAAAGGTTTATTGGACGCAAGTTATTTCTGATGAAGTCCTGTGGCATTACAAGTCGGACAAAAAGCTGTGTTACATTTGTGTATTCACCAATTTATTCGACAGTGTTAAGCTTAGTGTGTTTTTTTTTTTTTACTTGGACTCTGTTCATTTGACATTCTGGAAATGTCAGCCTCGTTTATAGTGATTTCTTTTGTTTTCAGAAAGTCATAAAATACCAGGATTTGTAGGCAGATACAAGAGCTATACGGAATGAGGATAACGCAGACAGTTCCAATAGCAGCAGCAGCAAAAAGTCTAAAAGAATTTACGGTTGTAGTTGTATGCTACCGATGCATGGAAGGCCATATCAATTAAAGGAGTCACTTGTTCCGGGTATATTACAAGTGCTGTGAAGAGCACTTTTAGCCAACATCAAATTCTGAAACAATGCTAATTTCATGAACTTTAATTATACCCTGCCTTCGGAATGGAGTTCATTCCCGTTATGGTATTAGAAACCAAGACGACTTGGGGAATTGATACATATTGAAATCATAGCAACTACAACACAAGTAATGTGGAGCGATGGACTAATGAGTTCACATAAAAAGGTGCAGCAGACAAAGCGGAGAACAAACTTTAGAGGACATGAAGTTGTTCTGGAACTTTCTGTAAAATACCAACAGGAAATGGAAAGCCAAGATGGTACTCTCAAGTCCAGAAGAAAATGTTCTAAGGGAAGAGCTGCTTGATTTTATTAAGATAGATAGACGTATTAAGATTGATGAAAGAAATAGATTACACAAAGTAAATAAGATACAAAATGTTAGAAGTTTGGTACAAAAAATGAACACAGTAATTAGGAATATTAAAACAAATTCTTGTTATAAAACAAAAATAAATAGGATATATTATTGTGCAGCTAACAGAGGTTACAGGGGACCGCTCAAGAAAGTTGCTGTATGCAGACAATGTGGCATTACTGGCAGACTGAGCAAGAACTTCAGCAAAGGATAGGTCAGTGGAATGCAAAACTGAAGGCAGCTGGGATATTACCAAGTATAGATAGAATAGTTGTCATGGCAGGAAATGGAGAAAATCAGAAGAAACTCAGAACTGACATAGAAGGGAAAATAGTGAAACAGGTTAACAGCTTCAAGTATCTGGCAGGGGTGGCTGGAGTAAAGGAAGTCTGAAACAGGAAGTCAAAGCTAGAATCAGAAGGTCTGCAGCCAACTGGCACATGGTGTGAGGGGTAGTGTATGAAAAAAGAATGCCAAAGAAGCTGAAAAGTAAGGCATACAAAACAGTGGTGTCACAAGTACTACTGTATGGCACAGAAACCTGGGCAATCGAGGCAGAGCAGTTGAAAAAGTTAGAGGTGATGGTGATGAAGTGCCCGAGATGGGTGGTAGGATGCATACTGTAGGACAGGCAAAGAAATGAGGACATAAAAGCAGAAGCCAAAGTAATTTCAATTGCAGAGAAGGTCAGAGAGAACAAATTATGGTGGTGGGGCATGTGCAGAACAGCAGAAGACAATCTGGTGAAGATGATTTGGGACAGACAGAAAGTAAGCAACAGAAAACAAGAAGCTTCCAACAAAGAGATGAATTGTCTGATAGAAGACCTGTGACTTCACTTATGGCTGATAAAGGTAGAAGGGTGGCACTGCATGGAAAGAGATGGCAACAGGTGGGAGGTTGGCATAATGGATAAGGGTTTAATTATCACAGGGAGTAAATGAGGCATAAAATGGCCCACAGGGGCAGTTAGCCTAGTACTAATCTGTAAACCCCGACCCCATGTAGGGAAGTGGGGGGAAAAAAAAGGAGCTGCTGATGACATCACTGTGCAGCTAAATTAGTAACAAAGTCTTACTACAAAAATATACAGCAATAACAGAAAGGAAGGGAAGAATAAAATGTTATCATAGAAGCATTGAATAGATAAAATACAATAATGGCTCACTGTCATTCAAAAAGATGTACTCTGACTTGATAGCCCAGCCAGCGTACATATTGTACATTGAGCATATTCCAAAAGAAAAAAAATCCAGCTGCTGAAGCACCATGAAGTGGCCAGACTTTTCAACTGTGATATGCTTGCAGGGCACAGAAAAATACAAGAAAAGCCAGGTACATTCTGCAAAACGAAAGAAACAGAAATGTACCTTATTCTCCTTATATTTCTACACAGTGGCTCCTAAACTCTCAGCAGACTCTCGCACCTCTCAACTATCTGGATTTTCACAGCATATCCATATTTTTGCTTTCTAAGTTTATGAGCAACATTTAAAATCTGTCCCTGTTTTTGGACCTTTATCCCTTCATTATTCTGTTCACCCTCGCTCCACTAGAGCTCACTCCACTCCCCTACCCCACCCCCAAATACCACCCCCCGCTATTCCTAATTTTAAAACATATCCCCCCCAAATACACCCCCTTAACTACTCATCCAATCACATCACTCACACAATTTCCAATTAGCCAGATACTATAACACAGATTCCTTTTCTTAACTAAATCAACCTCCCCAGACTTCTTGAATTCTGAAATACTAATCACTCACATTCAACTAAACTCAAACACATCATTATGATAACGATTTATATACTCACAGGTAACAACCACAGACATTACTTAAGACTTTTCTTTGTTGGTGTGCCTCAACTTTTATTCAAGAAAAAATAATAATGGGGGATTTCAACATGGACTGGTACACCTGTTCCTCAGAAAATCCCTCCTATTTTATTAACCTCCATGGTTTGTCAAATTATATAATCCCCTACCAGATTTGACAGAGCAAAAACTGAAGCCTTCCAATCCCAGTGACTGGTCCCCTTTAAAATATCTGTACCTTGACTCGTGTTCAATATTTCAATGACAAATTCCTCAATATCCTAAACTTCCTAGCTCCCTTGAGAAAGGCCCATTCTAACTCCAAGCACATACTATGGCTTACCAATGACACCAAGCAGCGTCTTTAAAAAGACTGACAGAGCCAGGTAGGTTTACTATTAAAATTTTGTGGTTAAGATGTCCCCAGGTGGAAAATACGAAACACAGATGTTCGAATTTTCACCTGGCAGAACATCTGAATGTCTGAAAGTTTATATTAGCGAATGCACTGTGCATTCGTTAACCTAAATGCAAAGAACTATACAGAGATCGTGGTACAGTGCGGTTTGGAAAATTCATCCCTTTCCTCACTGTAGTGCGATCTTGGACTTGGAATATATAGTTAGCAGGGGGTGTAGGGGGCGCACCCCCTACAAAAACGTGATGTTAGGTATAGGAGTTTACTTTACATGAGCTCCAATACTGACATCACTTGATGTTTTTGAAAGCAATGTTGAATCTGCTGAATTCGATCAGCAGATTCAACATTGTGACATTCTATTTTTTTATTTTCACGGTTTACGTTAGATATGTCTGTCAAAAATGTTTTTGACGTTCGACAGATAGTAAACCGCCAGGTATTATACTACAAGATCAAAAATCAACACTCCATTCTTAACTACCATCAACTATGCAACCTTGCCAAAAACCAAATCAGGCACAATAAAAAGCTATACAATACAACAAAACACCAAAATAATCCCTAAAGCCTGGACAGATTGCAACCCAGCTCCAATCACAACAAATTCCACAGATAGGATTGCCTCACAATTTAATCAACTCTATACTCTCCTTTGTAAAAAAAAAAAAAAAAAAAAAAACCCTATCTATTCTTAATTAGACAGAACTTTCAATTACTTTTCAAAACAAATCAAACTATTACCATCTAAAACATCTTTTTAAACTTGCATCCTCCTCCCTCGCAGCTGACCAACTCCCCAGTGAATTTCTGAAGGTAGCCATCTCCTACCCTATATCTCTCCTAATAAACTGTTCCATTGCTGAGCAATTCATCCCCAAACTCTGGAAAGTGTCCTGTATAATCCCTCTTCAAAAGGTAGATCCTCTCCTGAGTTCTCAAACTACAGACAGATTCCCATCGCCAAGATTCTTGAAAAATGCACACACAGACAACTCCTCGACTATCTGCCTAAGCAATCTCCTTATCTGCATCTCAACATGGCTTCAGACCTAAACATTGTAAAACTAACAAGGGCAGTGGTTGTACTAACTCAATCAACCAGCTTAGAAATGACAACCAGCTCATCTAGTCCATCTTTCTTGTTATGTCCAAGGCCTTTGATAAAGCATCTCACCAAAAGCTACTAAATGAGCTAACATCCTTAAACCCTAAGCCAGCCAGCCCTTTTCTAGTTTCTCAGCTACTTAACTGACCGCCAACAGTTAGTTAAGTGGCAAAATGAACTCTCCACCCCGTTACCGGTCTCAGGAGTATCCCAAGGCTCAATTCATGGTCCATTGCTCTTCACCATATTCATCAACAAGCTCAGAACAGCCAGCCACCATGCAACCATAGTTCAATACACAGACAACCTCATACGTTCAGCTCCCTCCCTACCAGAACCTTATAAACAGCCCAACAATCTTTCTAAGATATTGAAAAATACCTCTCAGACTCTCAACTCATACTCAGTCCAAATAAAATAAGCTTATGCTCTTCACTAATAGCAAAGTTCCTCATAACTCTCCCTCCTTCACCATCTACTCAGTCAATAAAATTAAAATTTAACCTGTCCAGCACACCAAACTCCTTGCAGTCACAATTGACAACAACCTATAACCTGTCAAATACCTTGCTCCATCTCTCAAAAGGTACACATTAAGCTAGGCTCACTATACACAGTCAAGCCATACCTAACAGAGGCTATTAGACTTTCCACAGCTAGAACTATCATCTACTACATCTACTCTCTACCCTTCTACATGCCTCACCAATACTCACATCTCAGAAAATTACAGATTTAAACAAACTGAAGTCCTGCTATAACAAAATTGCAAGATTCACTACTAATCTCCCTTACAGATCACATCACTGCACAGCATTTCATAAACTACCCAAGCTCCTATCCCTCAACCGACTTTCATTCATTCCATCTTCCACCATCCAGACCACTGTCCAGCACTCAAGAGCTTAGTGCAGCCCAACTGAAACGAAGGCCACTAAGATTCTCCAACAAAGTAACTAACTCTAATAATTATGATAACTCTATTCTCCCACCAAATATCCATGTCCTGGAATTCTATGCCTCAGCCAATACTAAATTCTAGCAACACATCCAAATTTAAACTACCGCTTAAGAAACACCTACCCAAAAACTAGCTTTGGTTCTACACTAATCCAAGCTGATCATTCTGTCCCCTTCCTTATTCTTACAACTAAAATCTCTCTTCCCTTACTGAATTCTACCACCCAAAGTATCCCTTCTCTTATGGAATTCCATTTTCTCTCCACCTATCTCAAGCTCACTACTGCTATTTTTATCTACCTATCTGAAACTTCCTATAGTTTCATCTTATTTCCTTCTTCTTGTACTTTACCTCAGTATTGCCTTAGCTATCATTGTTTAGAGCAACACTAGCATAACAATCAGCCATATTCTTGTTCATATACCATACATGCATCTTAAATATTTACCACCAAAACAGTGATATTGATCTGCTGATCAGTCATTTTACTATGATGGCACATGCTATTTCATGCTAGTTTATTGGTTAGCTTTCTTTTTTCCACTTTATATTACTCTCTCAATTTTTATTGTTGTTTATGGATAAACTATTACCTATATTTACCAAAGTTATGTATTTCTGATAATCAATTTTGTGTACCGTTTGTAACATGTTTTTGTAATGGAGCTTTTCTCCCCAGGCCTCCAGTGAAAAAAAGGCCACTGGCCCAGTCAGACATCCCCAGTAAACAAATGTAAACTAAAACAAATAATAAAATAAAATTATGTTGGGCTTGGCCCAGGTTTTTTGCATTCTGTAAAAAACACAGCAGCAAGATATTTTTTGTCTGTTGCTTCTCCTGTACTGCAGGATGTACTGTGCAAGACTGAGTGTGCAACTCCCACATGCATTTGCAGTAAATCAGAAAACTCTAACATGGAAGAACACTACAGTGCTACTGTACAAAGACATCTAAGAAAGTAAAGGATTTCTTTCTTAAAAATGTGATTGTACTGACCCTTGTGATTAAAGCACTCCAACCATGAGTTAAATCCAGTGATACCTACCCCAAGTCATGGGTTATTACTTAACTGTAAAGCAAATAAGGCAAAGTTTCACTATTAGAAGAACATAAAAAAAAGAGTGAACACATCAAAAATACTTGCAAAGATAGAAATAGTAAAAGCAATGCATGGGATCAAGAGAGACCAGGATCTGTCATACACCGTTGCAAATAAACTAAAAATATCAGAACAGGCAATAAATAAAAGATATGGAGATGAATATTAATTGATGACCCAAAATGTTTTATAGAGAATTTGAAAACAAGGTAAAAGGATTAGAAACACCACCAAAAAACAACCATTAGGCAGATCTTGAAGAAATATTTATGAAGACCTTGTGCAACAAAGATGTTGAATTGACAGAACAATTAAAAGAAACAGGAAGGAGTTCTAATGTAGAGGATATGAAATGGCATGAAGTAACAGACACTGAAACAGGCTTGTGGTAGTATTTTGTTGAGACAGTCATATCTGGTCATGGAAAAGGCCTTGGGAAAGAAGGTGCTAAACGGCATTGCAAGGTTTTGCGAGATAACATTCAAGGTATTTCTAAGCCTATTTTCCATTGGCTCACCAAGGTGATACAAAATGTATTTCATGGCTTATTTAAGTGGAGACCCATAGTTTCTTGAAGGTGTTTTTGGAGAATGTCATCCACGATGTTACTTACGCCGAGCATGCCAACAGGAAAACTGTTACAGCTATGAATGTGGTGTATGCTCTAAATCCCCAAGGCAGAACACTTTATGGGTTCAGGGGTCAATGTGTTTGGAGCTATGAAACAAAACTGACAAGAGATTAGATGAAGTAATGGCCACATAATCTGAAACAAAATTAAGTAAAGCTCTTGAATGGAAAACCTCAAGCCAGGAAGCATTACCTAACCTTTTGTTGAAAGTATTAATATCTTTACACAAAGCTTAAGCAGCCCTGAGTAAGAATTAGTTATATGTGCATCCCAAATGGACACCAACCTGGTTAACAGGAAAAATAATACCTCTCCCTAAGAGAGGACCTGCAAGCCATCCTAAAAACTAAGCCAATAATTTGAATTCTGACGACACAAATGAATTACTGGAGCTTACCAACTTATAACTTAACTTTTAACTTACAACTTTATAACTTAGTTATATTAACTTATAGTTTTGTGGTGATTTTTCTCAACAGGTATTGGATCAGTTGGACTAGAAAACAAGAAAATGCTTCATGCTTACCAAATTCCTGCAAATACTCAACCTAGCCCCAGTTAGAAAAATTTGCACCAAATCCAAGCTTGGACTCTTTACCATAATAACAGAAATAAAGATAATGCAACATAAATAAAGATAATGTAACCTCCTACCAACAACTAAGAAATCAAGCCAAAATACAAAATTAAAAAAAAAAAAAAAAAAAAAATTTAGCAAGCCATAAACCTCCTGCTAAGCACCAGAAAACCCACTACCCCGGCACCATCAACCTGCAGTTTATAGGGTGTATAGCCACTCAGTTCAATAACCACTTAACTCTATTTATTTTACATTTGTTTACCGGGATAGTCCGACTGGATACATGTCCATTTTCAGCAAAGGCCCTGGGAGAAAAGCTCCACAAAGACAAACTTACATAGAAGTTAGCAAACAATTATAAAATCAAAGTGATTATATACAATGGGTTAGTAGTGTTCCCTAGTAGGGACTCACTTGTCATGGACAGACAAAAGTAAGAGACATCAGAATGGAAGCAGAGCTTGGTGATGTAGTTACAACTTATGATAATTGCAGAATATGCTTTTAGTTTATAACTTAATCAGGGTTGGTACATGGGCATAGCCAATTCACTTTGAGATGTTGTTTTTTATATATATATATAAAAAAAAAAAAAAATAAAGAGACTTTTGGAGGATTGTAGGGTTATATAGTTTGGCAACGAATACCAGGTTTTACCAATGAAGTTAATTACATTTACATTAAAATAATTACAATTAAAATAACAATTACTACACAACACTGCAAATTCACCTCTTTCCATACAACCCCACCCAATTTAATGCTACCTTTTTTCTCCCTTAAGCCAGTCTAAACTAGCTATATAAAAAGATCTCCTAGGTAAATTAAAATCCTGCACTCTTGCCGCTGATCAACTACCTGGTGAATTTCTAAAACGTGCCACCACATCCAGCTTCTTCCCTATATCTATCCTAATCAACCCAGTCTATCTCTGAATAGTATTTAACTCTCCTCTGGAAAATATCTCATGTCATACCCCTTCATAAAGGTGTCCCCTCTACTGACATTTCCAACTATAGACCAATCGCCATTCTCTCACCGCTAGCCAAAATATTAGAAGTGTACACAAACAAATCCTTGACCATTTCCTTAAGAACTTAATCTCAACATTGCTTTCGACCCAGACATAGCACCAACACAGCTCTTATAGGCTTTACAAATACCATTAATCTCCTCAAAAAATACTCGTCTCAGCTACTTTCCTTGATATGTCAAAAGCCTTCAACATAGTATCACAATAAATATTTCTCAATAAGCTTACCTCATAATTTCAGTACCATATCCCTAACCTGGTTGCATAGCTCTCTCTCTAACCAACAAGCCACCATATGGGGTAAACCCCCCCTCCCCACTACCCATCACTATTGGAATCCCACAAGGCTCCATCCTTGGCCCTCTTCTTTTTATCATAGTTACCAATGACCACAGTTACCTCCACCAATCTCACTTCAATCATTCAGAACACTGATGATGCATCTCTCATCTGATCTGCCCCCTCTATCAAAGAACTTCAAGAAAAAAAAAGAAAAAAAATGCCCTCCAAAACATTGAAACTACTTATTCAACCATCAACTCATATTAACAAAATCAAGCTCATGGTCTTTAGTAATAAGAGTCCAAAAACACCCCATCACCACTCACCATCTATTCCTCTAATTGCAGAAATATCAAATCAGCAGAGCTAAGAAAACTTCTAGGTGTTACAACTGACAATGGCCTAAAGTTTGATAAACATATAGCACTAACAGTCAAAAAAGTAAACATAAAACTTGGTGCACTCTACAGGGCAAAAACCTAACTAACCATGGCAGACGAACAGCCAGATCCCACCTCCTATCCACCCTTCTTTGTTGTTCTCAAACATTTACCACCCTACATAAATCAGGTTTGTATCACCTTGAAACCTGTTAGAATAAAATAGCCAAATATGCCTCAAACTTTACTCCCAGATCACTTCATTGCACCCCTCTTCATAGGAGATTACTAGGCTAATGGCCCCGGGGCCCTTACAAGCCTAGTCAAGAGGTTATTCTCGAAAAAAGAACCCTCAGTTAGCACCTTTCGCCCCGGTCAATGAGGGCCAAAAGTGGAACCCATGACAAATTTGTGGTTTCCCATCCACTCATCAAGGTTGCACTTGAAGAGGGTCAGCAAGGTACTCTGACATGTATGAGAAGTCTATTCCAGAGAAGGGGCAACCTCTGGGAGACAAACCTGTCTTCTCCAGTAGGTTTTCTTGATGTCACATTAGATTTAGGCCTATCGAGCAGGTAATACGCAAGGAGTTAGACCTAGGGATATGGAGCATCTCTAGTAGGGCAGGGTCCGATATTACCCTGTAGGTGAGACACAGATCACCTCTGAGCAATCTGTATGAGACAGAGTAGAGTGATAATGCTTTGAGCCTGTCAGCATAAGACACATACTGGAGGCCATGGATTCTTTGTGAGGTATTTGTGGCCTTTTCAGTTGGTGCTGGTGTCTAGAGATGTACATGCCAAACAGGGCATTATACTCCATTATAGGCCTAATGAGGGAGGAGTACAGAGAAGTAAAAACCCCCTTTTTTCTGGGTGCAATCCCTTTACTTGTGAGATGAACCAAGTAAAAGGCTTTTCTAACCACTGCCGCCACATGATGGTGGAATGTGAGATTGTAGTCAACCCGAGTACCCAGGTCTCTCACCACAGGTTGCATGCTTAAGGGGTTGCCGTTGATGTGGTAACCAGTAGAGGCCGTGTTTTTGCCAAATGGTATGATAAAGTTATGTACTCACCATAACGTTCCATCTGAGTAGGTAACTTCATTTGTCAGCAACCTGTGGATATCGGATCGGATCTGGATCCGAGTCGGCAGCTTTCCAAGCTTGAGATCCGAGCTCCAAACTCCTCCCCTTATCCACAATACCCTACCATCTCCTTCCAACCACCAGATCGCGTTTGCTCATTTATATAATATCACAAGACAATACCACAACCTGACAGGTAAAGACCTGACCCAAGGTTTAAGAAAAACTGGGACCATACTATGGTCCAGGTATCTAAAGAACCCGGTTAGGGGGAAGGAGGGTGGGTCAGTTGCTGACAAATTAAGTTATCTACTCAGATGGAATGTTATGGTGAGTACATAACTTCTTTATCTGAAGTAGTTAACTTCATTTGATCAGCAACCTGTGGGATAGAGTCCCCAGCTACCAAAACACTTGGGAGGTCCTCAAGGAAGGATATTCCCGGAGCACTGCACAGCCAAAGGTTGTTCTACCTCTGGAGATCAAATCCAGCTTATAATGAGAGATAAAGGTGTGTGAAGAGGCCCAAGTAGCCGCAGAACAAATGTCATCCAGGGGAATCTTTGACCAAAAGGCAGCAGAAGTAACCATTGAATGGGTTGAGTGAGCATGGACCCCTAAAGGCTCAGACAAACCAGAAATCTTGTATGAAAGTAAAATGCAGCTAGAGATCCATCTGGCTAGTCACCTTCGATACAGGCTTCCCCAAGTAGGGCTTCGCAAAAGAAACAAAGAGCTGCTCAGATTTTCAAAAGGCAGCTGTTCTGTGCAAGTAAAAGCACAACTGTCTATGCACATCTAAAAGATGAAGTTTATATTCCCCTTTATTCTGATAGTTAGGGGAAAAAACTGGTAGATTAATGGACGGATTGATGTTCGCCTCAGAAGCCACTTTAGGTAAAGGTTGGATTAGTCCTGAGAGGGGGGGTTCAATACAGATGGCCTGAAGTTCCGACACCCTACTGGCTGAGGTGATAGCCATTAAGAAGGCAGTTTTCCAACATAGGAATTTCAATTCAACCGAAGCTGCAGGTTCAAAGGGGGGTCCTCTGAGAGCCTGAAGGACCAAAGTCACGTCCCATGGGGGAACGACATTTCTAATGGGAGGCCTTAAGAGAAAGGTGCCTTTCAAAAAACTCTTACAAATGTTAGTGGAGGCTAAGGGTCTGAAATTGTCTCCAATGTGGAAATGGGATATAGCAGCCATTTTTACCTTTACAGTAGAAAAGCTGGCCCCTTGTTGGAAGATGCGAGATAGGAAATCAAAGGAGCAGTGAAAGGGTCCAAATTCCTATCGGAGGCCCAGATGGAAAAACGCTTCCATTTGCTGTTGCACACCTTCCTGGTAGAGGGCTTATGAGATGCTACCAGGATGGATCTCACTGCTGACGAGATACAAGGAGTCCTAGCAACTAATGGAACTGGAGCAACCAAGCTGAAAGCTTGAGGTCTACCAGATTTGGGGGTTCCAATCCCAACGGGTGAGATATCATATCCGGGATAGGATCTAAGGTCCAAAGAGGAGCTATGAGATGAGACAGTAGAAAAGGGAACCAGGTTTGACGAGGCCAGAATGGGGCTATGAGCATAATCTTGTTCTGCAACTGACGAGCTTTCTGTAAGAATTTTGTCATCAATGGAAGAGGAGGATAAGCATAAAGAAGACCAGATGGCCAAGCATGAACTAGAGCGTCTCTGGGGCTTTCCCGGGGGGGGGGGTTTAGAGCAAAACACTCGCTGCACTTCGCATTTGAAGGCGATGAGAAGAGATCGCAGCAAGGCTGGCCCCACTTGTGGAAGATCTGATTCGCTACTAAGGGGATCAGAGACCACTCGTAAGGTGAAAGGATAGTTTAACTCAGCTTGTCTGCCAGGATGTTGGACCGACCCGGAATGTGCGTTGCTAACAGAAAGCGGTTGGTGGATATCTCCCAATCCCAAACTCTCATGGCCTCTAGGCAAAGAGGGCAACACCTGGTTCCCCCCTGTTTGTTGATGTACCAGACAACCGACATATTGTCGGTCTGAATTGCAATAGTCCCTGGATGGAGAAGGCATGAAGGGCCTGCAACACTAGAAGCACCGCTCTCATCTCCAGAACACCGATATGCAGCATGGTCTCGGAGTCCACGCACCTTGGACAGTCCTGCCCATGCAATGCCCCCCCTCCACCCAAGGCGGGAAACGTCCGTGGTTACTGTGATTTGGGGTTGCAGCATTATAAATGGTAGTCCTTGCCGAAGTTCCCGAGACTGGATCCACCACATGAGGGAATCCCTGCAAACTCTGCTGAGGTGGATCGGAGAGTCCAACGAATGTTGAAAGATCGACCACTGAACCTGCAAAGTCCACTGCAGGACTCATGTGTAAGCGTGCTAAGGGTGAAAGGTAGATTGCCGCTGCCATGGACCCTAAAGCTCTCAGGACTAGTTCCGCCGATGAGGCTTGAGGTTGGAGGGCTAAGACGTGGAGGGTTAGGCTGCGAAGTCTGTCGGACGTCAAAAAGGTCTTGGTTTGAAGCATATCTATCCTGGCCCCTATGAAGTCCAGGACTTGGGCAGGTTGAAGAGACCATTTCCTGTGGTTTATAGTGATCCCTAACTGGGAAGCCAGGAGCAGGAAATAATCCCTGGCTAAGCAAAGTAGATGCCTGGTGGGAGCGGTAAGGAGCCAGCTGTCTAGGTATGGAAAAACCTGTATTCCCTGCAGCCTCAGGTGGGCTGCTACAACTGCTATGACCGTGGTGAACACCCTGGGGGCTGTGGTGAGGCCGAAGGGTAGGACCCTGAACTGGAAGTGAGTGGGCCCCTAGCTGAAAGCGGAGGAACCTCCTGTAATGCCTCTCCATGATAATGTGGTACTACGCGTCCTTGAGGTCTATGGAACACATCCAGTCGTTCTCCTGCAACAGGGAGAGAATAGATAAAAGTGTGACCATCCGGAATTTTTCTTTGGCAATGAAGAAGCTCGTAGTAGAAAGGTCAAGGATTGGCCTCAAGTCCTCCGTCTTTTTTGGCACCAAAGAGTACCTGGAGTAATTGTCTAACCCAAACTGGTCTGGAGGGGACGTGCTGGGTGGCTCTTTTTTCTAGCAGCTTTTCTATTTCTAAAGCTGCAGCCTCCCTCTCACTGGGTGTTACATCGGGGAGGCGCCTCGATCGAGGGGGTAAGTTTACGAAGGGGATAGAGTAACCTCTGGATATTACATGAAACACCCAGCGATCTGTTGTGATGGACTCCCATTGTGCCAGGTGCTTCAAAAAATGCCCCCCCCCCCCCGACTGCCTCCAGAGAGGAGCAGTCAGCCAAACCCTCAGGGCTGCTGCATGGGTCAATCAGAGAAAGGCTCTCACAACCCAAAATTCTTCGGGCCCCCTCTGCCTCTGGGCCAGTTTCCACTTCGTCCCCCTCTGCCTCTGAAGGACGAAGGGTCTGGAGCATAACGGGACTACTGAGACTTCCGGAACCACATCTTTGTCCTCTCTGGTTCCTAGAAAAGGACCTTTAAGGAACAGAGAAGCGGATTTAGCTTCCCATCTTTTTCACTCTGAACCAGCGTATTGCAGATGGCCTTCCCGAATAAGGTAGAACCGAAGGGAGTGTTAACGAATGATGCATTGAAGGGTTCCGCAAAGTCGGAACCAGGCGTGACACCTTAAGGCGATACCTGATCCGCTGGCTCTAGCAGCTCCCTCCGTGGTATGGGAGAGTAGCCGCATAGACGTGTTTGACACAGCTTTTAGAGTGGCCGTGCGAGTAGAGAAGGTTTGTTTGTCCTCGGCTGACATTGACTCTGGGGGAGACTCCTTGACAAAATCTCGCTGGAGCCTAATAACATGGGCCAAGTAATTCAGCACCCTTAGAGAAGGTAGCTGAAGCAAACATCCGCTTTCCAATACGGTCCATTGTCCGAGACTCCTTATCAGGAGGATGGACAGAGGAACTATCCTGAGCTAGTTCCTTCTTGGTGGCAGCCGCTACCAGCATGGCATCTACAGGGGAACCTTTGCTCCATGCTGTCCTATCCACCGGGGGCTAAGAATCTTATCAGGCCTCCTGGGGATTGGCTCTACAGTGTCCGGTTCCTTCCGCACCTTGGTAGTGATCAAGTCCACCAGGGGGTCGGCTGGAGGGGACACCCAAGAGGTAGATGGGTCTGCGTTGAATGCCTCCAGAAACAGACTCATTCGAGGAAGGCTTTTGGGCTGCCCACCCCCCCTTTGAGACGTCCTCAGGGGGTGACCTGGGGGAACCTTCCCCTAAGTTGGTTTCTTCCGTGAGGGACTCTGGGGCGTCCAAGTGCCTCCTCTTACACTTGCGTTTGTGAGGGATCTCCTCGGGGGGGGGGGCTGTCCGAGGAGAGCTCACCAACAGGGTCTTGTTCCTCCGAAGGAACTGTCTGGGACATTGACGCAGGCTGTCCCTGGGGCTGGACGATGGAGGACAGGCCCATATGCAATGGAGTGGTGGCTGGACCTGTAAGAGCAAGGGGTCTTGAACCTCGAGAGAACCCTCTCCACCACGAACGCCGAGGGTGAACCGCTCTGTCGGGGATCCGTGATAAACACCCTCGGGTCTGACGTGGGAACAGAAGTGATCGGATCCGACAGAGGTGTGCCTCAACCGCAATAGAGCCGAAGACGCACCATCCATCTTGGATCTGATGCCCAGCCCTCGTCCCAGAGAGCTCGGATCCAGTAAACTCTACGGCACAGCCAGCAAAGTAGCAATAACTATCATATCCGATGGCTCAGAAACCCGATAGTGGGTCAGAGAAGGAGCTATGGGGGTGAAAAAGGTGGCTGAACTCGGGGGGGGGGGGGAGGCAGGAGCACTCCCATCTGCATCTGGGTCTGTAGAAAGCGACACATCATCCGGTCCATGTCTGCATCGGAAAGGCTTCGGGTAGACCTAGACGAGGCCACCAAAGCTGGCCTAGAGGGCTGCCGCGATGACCTCGAAGATGGCCAGGGCTCCTCCTCCGGCTCCAGTGAGAAGCGTGGAGAGCAAAGCAGAGGGGGAGGACCGGGGAATCTTCTGAGGGGAAGAAACGAGTTTAGCGACGGGGCTGACTCGGCCCGCCGCTTGTGGCTCCTGTGCTTCTATCCATCTCTTTCCCTCTCCTCCTCCCTCTCCTTTCTATTTTTCTTGATTCTCTCTCTCCCTGGCAAACAACGGGAGTTTGTGACCCAGCCAGGGGAGACAAGGTAGTAGGCTGAACAGCCACAGCTGAAGCCACTGAGGGAGAGGAGGAAGAAGTAGAGTCCGAGGGTATAAGAACCGCCAGGATAAGCTTGTTCCTCCTGTCCCTCAGGACCCAGGGGTTAAAAGCTGCGCAAATATGGCAGCCCGATGACAGGTGTGCAACCCCCACGCAAATAACGCACCAAGTGTGGCCATCGGCTGGGGAGAGCTTATGGCCACACTCAGAGCATTTAGAGAAAATGGCCTTAGGGCCTTCGGCCATCCTAAAACACTTACCACACGCACTCACACACAAGACTAAGGGAGAGGATAGAAGTATTAAAAGAAACTAAGATAAGAAAGAAAAAGAGGGGGGGTCGATAAGTGAACAATCTGACACACACACACTACTCAAGAAAGAAATCGCAAAGAGATTTTAACAAGAACTCACTAACTCTTAACCAGGAGCTCATCTCTCATGCTTGTAGAAGCCATGGCAAACGAGATCTGGGGGTTGGAAGGAGATGGCAGGGTATTACGGTTAAGGGGAGGAGTTTGGAGATCGGATCTCAAGCTTGGAAAGCTGCCGACTCGGATCCAGATCGGATCAGATACCCACAGGTTGCTGATCAAATTAAGTTAACTACTTCAGATAATACTTTTTATGTTTAACTTAAGGCCATGATTTTAACACCAGTTATTTGTAGCTGTGAGACCCTCGTGCAATATGTTATTTGGGGAGTCAGTGACAGCATCAGACTTACAGTCATCTTCAAACTTGGTCAGCCATAGGCCCTTTGTCTTTGCCTGAACGTCTGAGAAGTAGATGCCAAACAGTAGGGGTCCCAGGGAAGATCCATGGGGAGCACCATTAGTGACAGGTATGCTGTCTGAGGTGGTGGCACCTATTTTAACCTTGTGGGTCCTATCGGTGAGCCAGTTGGCCCCCCACCGGACAAGATAGGGATTTACACCAAGTTGTATTAGCTTTTCAATGATGCCCAAGTGGGGGATTCTGCCAAAGGCCTCGGCCAAGCAAGGTAAGCTGTATGTACAGACTTTCCTCATTCAAGGCCATGGTGACAGTCTCAAAGTCATCAACCAGGTTCAACAGGCAAGATCTGCCCCTGACTAATCCAAATTGGGTGGGGTCAAGTGCTTGGAGACTGCCTATGTCCTTGTTTAGGAGATCCATATGAATGCATTCCATGGCTTTACAGATCAGACTTGTCAAACTAATGGGACGATAGTGGCACCACCTTTGTGCAAGGGGATGACAATGGTAGTTCTCCACTCTGCTGGAATGAAGCCTGTAATTAGGCTGTGGTTGAATAGTGTGCATAATGGCAAAGCTAGTTCTTGCTGGAGATGGTGCAGAATTCAGCCTGGGATACTATCAGGTCCCATGGAAGCTGTGTTCTTTGCCTTGGATATGGCCTACACCACCTTAACTGGATACAACTCCCCAACTTACTATCTATTAACCAACTAATAATTGCTCACAGAATCATCCATAAACCTGACAACTGTTGCTCAAAAAGACCTCATCCAACCATATACAAACTGCAGGTCTCTTAGGTCAACTGATAAGTTAATGCTCAATGTAATTAAAGCCCATAACCATTATGGAGACTCATACTCCTACAAAATAGCCAAATTCTGGAATTCTCTTCCCCCAGCATATTCTAACCATGCCTGACACACAAATTCAAACTTCTAAATGAATAGTACTCCAAACATTGGCTATGCTCCTGCACAACTCCAGGCTAATTTCACATCCTACCATTCACTTCTATAAATACTTTCTCTCTCTGCCTCTTACAGCCTAGGCCAGAGGCCACCTGGCTCCTATCTTTCTTTGACTGTTCTCTCATTTTTTCTAATGTTTTTATCTGTATATAATTTTTAACTAAGTATTACTTGTACCTTCTCTGTATGTCACTGTACAAACTATGTATCTGTACCTATTTAGAGCTTTTCTCCCCGGGTCTCTGCTGAAAATGGGCTACTAGCAAAGTCTGACACTACTTGGTAATCAAATGTAAATAAATGATATAGAAATCAGCGAATAAGATTATATATTCCTTGCTCTGAAGTAGGTGTGGGCCTACAGCAAATCAATTACATGTACAGATCTGCAGAAGTGGGACTGGATACATATCTGCTGACCTCACCAGATCCAAATATAGTGAAAGTTTTAAAACACGAGGAAAAGAATGCTAGGAAGACTCCTATGCTGAGTTTAACAGAAGCATTTCAGTGTTAAGCTGGTATGGAAATCAAACCAGTAGACAAAAAACAAACGGAATGCTAGAAAACAAAATAAAGAATTTAAGGAAATGGACTGGATGAAAAGGAAAAGTACAGTTGTGTACACTTACCATAAATGTAGATGTTAAGAGTGTCTTCACTGTTGCAGTCATGACTGTAGGGTTCTCCCCTGCCAGCAGGCAGTCCTCAGTCGGCCAGAATCCCAAAGTCTGGGTCTGGCGTCGGCTACTCAGCCATGCTCCCTGACGTCAGAGCGCCAGGAGTACAAAGCTGACAGCCTACGCCATGTTCTCCAGTTTTTCTTGACCCAGATGTCAGGTGTTCCAAAATGAGTACGATCCCATACCCTTTGCAAATACACCTCAGAAGAAGGGAACCACACAAAGGAAAAAATAAGAGGGGACAGGAGGGAGGGCAACCCAGACTGCAACAGTGAAGACACTCTAACATCTACATTTATGGTATGTACACAACTGTACTATGTTAATCATGTTTCACTGTTGCAGTCATGACTGTAGGGTTGAATCCCAAAGCAGAATAAAAGGGAGGTGGTCAAAGTAGAGGGGGCAGCTAAAAGGCCCTGCAAGAGTGCAGAAGCAAAGCCTGCCCTAGACTTAGAGTAGATAGGTAGATTGTCGTGCTTTGAAAAAGTATGCACTGAACTCCAAGTTGCAGCCTCCAAAATGTCTTTGGTAGGAACTCTCCTGAGGAAGGCAGCTGAAGTGGCAGCAGCTCTGGTAGAGTGAGTCCTTGTACTCCCTGGGATTCGCTTTCCATGGTGTGAATAGCAAAATCTGATTCCATGAGCAATCCATTTAGAAATGGTCCGTTTTGAAATAGCTTTACCTTGGGAACTTGAAGCATAAGAAAACAATTGCTCTCATTTCCTGATGTCCTTGGTTCTGTCCAGGTATGTGTACATCCAAGGAATGCAAGATCCTTTCCCCTTTATTTTGAGGAGTGGGGAAAAAGTTGGCAAGTGAATAGTTTGATTTAAAGCCACTTTGGAAACCACCTTAGGCATGAAAGTAGGATAAAACATTTCCTTGCCAAGACACCCTGTCTTGAAAAATAATATAAGGTTCTACAGCCATAAGAGCTTGCAACTCAAACTCTCCTGGCAGAGGTCAGAGCTAACAGGATGGCTGTCTTCCAAGATAAAAACATGATGTCAGATGTGGCAGCAGACTCAAAAGGAGGTAAGGTGAGTTTTTCCAAAACATAGTTGAGATCCCAAGCAGGAATGGGAGGAGATCTAGGGGGCCTTAAGTTCTTAGCTCCTCTGAGAAACTGTCTCATGAGCTGGTGGGAAAAGATTGGAGGGTCTGTATTATAATGAGCAGAAATAGCAGAGGCATGTATTTTTATGGAAGAGAAAGAGACCCTTATGTAAGAGGTCTGTCAGGTAAAGTCCGATCCTGCATCCAGGAGCAAAATCTTTTCCATTTTCCTGCATAAGATGTTCTGGTGCTAGGATGTCTGGCTTCTAAAATGACACCCATAACCTGTTTGGGTAGGAGAGAAGGAATCATAGATCCTGAATTAACCATGCCGCCAGGCTGAGAGTTTTAAATAAAAAAAAAACCGTTGAATTCTACAACTGCGCTATCTTCCCTGTAACAACGTTGTACACAGAGGGAACGCAGTGCAGTCTCCGAAAAAAACTTTTAATGTATATTAGATACAGACAGATAAAACATTTCCTTGCCTAAGCAAGCATACAGAGTTGAGCGCTTTCACCTACTGAATGTAGGCTTCCTCAGAACTGTGCTTTAACATTTACAAAGTGTTTAAATAACTTTTTTGGCGCCATTTTCTACAAGCAGCCCATAAAGTTATATTACTCATTTAAAAATATATTACTCATTTGTAACGTAAAAAAAAACAGAAAAAATGCACCAACTTAATTAAAATACACCAACTTGATTAAAATAAATACCCTACATAATCTGTATAAAGTTCTATTTAAATATACTAATTAAAATTCTGTATAAAAAGGCAAATCTCAAAATTCATTTTACTACAATAATGAAAAAATCTATATATTTTTTTTCATATCATGACAACCATCTAAACCCTTAATTTAGTTTTAGCATCTAATATTCACTGATCACTTTTCAGAAAGTCCTAAATGTATTGTTTATATGTTTCTGTATGTTTTAATAAATTAATATTAATGCATGTTGTACAGTTAATACATTTTCCTAACTAGTAACTAATAACATAAGTAAATTTTATCTTCTGGAAGCTCCATGAATTAATATGGGTTTTAAAGATATATTGTCGTTTAACCCTGGTGCGGTTGATGCATCCGTATACAATTGCCACCACACCTCCTTATAACTTAACATTTAATTCATACAGCCTCCTCTAGGGTTGTGTTTAATCTTCTCCAATATTGCAAATGTAAACTTATGTTCTTCACCGTATTTATCTGCATGTCTGTATAAGGCATTGTTTTTGTCCTTTCTTCTTACACTATACATATGATCATAAATTCTCCTTTTTAAAGCTCTCTGTTTTTCCTATATAGTATCCACTGCATACTATACACTTAGCCATATATATATATATATATATAACAAAACTAGTACTGCAATTCCCCTTCCTAAACTTTATTTTACTTTTGTTGATGTTTTCCAATACTAGTTCCCGTGACTCCATAATATCCCCACACTGATTGCAATGGCCACATTTCGTTGTCGCATTTACCCCATTGTCCCTAATGTAATTCTGAACTCCTATAGTTCCTTTCTCCAATAGCTTCTTTAAATTGTATCCCATTTTATATACAAATAACGGTTTCTCTCCTACACATTTGACTAAACTATTGTCCACTATAAATATTTTCCAGAATGATACCATAATGTTCTTAATCTGGTGTACAAAAGGTGTATATTCCAAGATACAAGCACGCTGGTATCTAACTGTGCTGTTAACTGTATCTACAACTGTATGAGATCCAATGGTTTGCTCTTTACTTCCTAACAGTAGGGTATATTTCTTTCCCCATTGTTCAGTGACATATTGCTTTACATCCCTCATCATCATTGCATCATAATTCCTTTCTTCAAATAATTTTGTAACATAATCCATTTCCTTTCTCATTTCATTGAATCTTGAAGTCATCCAGGCTACCCTTATACATTGCCCCTTGTATATATTGTATAATAATTTTTTAGGGTGGTTACTAGTATATTGTAAGTAATCATTAGAAAAGGTGTTCTTTCGATATACAGCCGATTTAAAACCCTTACTATCATGTGATATAAATGTATCCAAATAAGGAATACCATTATAACTCATAGAATGAGTGAACCTTAAAAATTCACTGTTAGTATTAATAAAAGTAATGAATTTGCTTAGCTCATCTTTATTACCCTTCCATAATATATAAATGTCATCTAAAAATCTAGTACAATGTATTACCTGTTTAAAGAGAATGTTTGGAAATAAGACCTTCTCTTCTCAGTTTAACATAACTAGATTGGCGTATATAGGTGCACTAGCAGATCCCATTGCTACACCATTACTTTGCCGATAGTATTCACCTTCAAAATAAATGTAGTTATGTTCCAATACAAGTGACATACAGTCCATTATTAAACAAACATGATCCCACTCTATGTTTGTATGTTTCCTTATGCTTTCACAAAACATCTCCAGTCCCAATTGTTTAGGAATACATGAGTATAAGTCGATGACATCTATAGTTACATAAATAAGGTCACTATATTCTATATATGTGGGGAAATTGATCAAAAAATCCCAAGAATCCTTTATTAAGTGTGGGATATGACTATACGTATCTTTTAGCAAAGTGTCAACAGCTATTCCTAAAGGGAATGTTTTGGCTAAACTACCTGACACTATAGGTCTAAAAGGGGGGTCTCTTACGCTTTTGTGTACCTTTGGTATACCAACAAGTGTAGCTAGTACTGGATGCTTTACCTTGATGAAATTGTAAGCATCAGTATTGATTCTATTGTCTATCCAAAATTCTTCTATGCAAGAATCTATTCTATGATATGCTATGTTGATTTCATTGAGTGATACTGTATCATAGTTCCCTGATTGGGTCAATAGACAAAATAGTTTGTTAACATATTCCAACTTGTCATATAGTACCACCCCTCCCCCTTTGTCCGGTTTCATTATACGTATGTCTTTGTCTCCCCTAAATTTTGTAAGTGTTTCTCTCTCCATTGTCAGATTGTCTTTTTTGACCTTCATTCTTGTTTTGTTCTTTAATTTATAAACTTCCCTTATCACATGTTTTTCAAACATTTCTACTTTTGGATTCATTAGTGGAACAGAAGTACTTTTGTTTTTTAATCTATTTTTTACTTCTACTGTGTCCTTAATTACTACTTGGTCTTCCTTCTGGAACATGATAGCTAGATTGAGTTTCCTGGTGAACAGTTTCACTTCACTTAAGTGGTCCACGAGATCAAATGAGATCAAATGGGGGTGTCGGGATGAATTTCATTCCCTTAGATAAATCAAAATGAATTTTGTTAATTGTTAAACTTGTATAATTATAGATTTTAAAGTGGTTAAGGATACGAGTTACTCCATCCACTTTTATATAATTATTGTGATTATTAGTTTGAATCTGAATAATGTTTGTCATGTTAGGTGTTGATGTAGAGCCTGGTCTGTCCTTTGTCCCCTTTAAAATCTTTTCTGTTGGTTCTTGGGGTAATAATTCCCTATCCCTCTCACAGGTTTTCTTTTCCAATACTGGGGGTTCCACGTCCTTTGAAAATTTTGTCTATGGTTCCAATTACCTCCGAACCCTTCTGTATTGTCATACCTTACCCTTTTAAATTTACCCCCTGTCTGTCTATTACTATTATCTGTCCCATGTTCTGTGTTATCCATTTTCCACAGATATGCTTTGTTTTCTTTGTATTGGGATATGTCCCTATTCAGTTTGACACACTTCTTATCATATCCCATTTTTGTTTTTTTATCAGCTGTCTGGAACTGTTTCACATACAGATCTTCCCATTGTTTAAACATCAAGTCATTTACTATGACCATTGAGTTCCTCAACCTCTACAATAATTGTGATAACTTTTCATCATTAAATTTTATCAACATATTCATAAATCTATAACCACATTCATCGAAAAATTGATTGAATACTTCTATATTTTGTTTAGTTAATTCTACACCCATTGGATGTTTAAAGAACCAAAGACCCTTAGGTACTATTTTCAAAATCAGACATTCATGCAAATATCCATTATCTATTTTGATACCATTAATCACATTCAACTTCTTTCCAAGTAAATATATCATATCCTTTAGTGCCCCATTCGTGAACAGTACTCCTAGGTTGTTCTCTAACTTTGTCATAATTATTGAAGTTAAAATTGTTGGAAAAGAATGTTTTTAATTGTCCATTATTAATCACTACTTTGTCAGCTTGTGACTTGTCAGTCAATTTGTTAATAGCACTGACAAACGAAAAAACAGTACCTTTTTCTTTTGTTGTTCTCTCCACCACATTGGAATAAGTTCTTTCTGGTAGAACTCTTTTGGATTTGGTTCCTATACGTAGAGCTTCTTCCTAGTCATCATATTCATATAAGGAGAAGTCGAAAGTTATATCAGTGGAATTCAAGTTCAAACTGTCCCTTAATAAACTGGGAAAATGCGTCACTGAAAGATCAATTTCACTTTTTTTATTAGATGCTTTTGGTTGTCCAATTAATGTTTCTCCCTTCGCCAAAAATACTGATTCTTTACACTTTTCTTTACGTGAGTTGTGGAATGGTTCTACAGAGACAGTCACCGGTGCAGCTTCCTTGCCTCTACGCTCTCCTTCTGCGCTGTTGGTACCTTTAATACCACTAGTACACCTCAGTTTAGTTGGTGCACCCACTGTATCGGCGACTTGGTATTAACACTGCCCTGCTCCCTTGTTCCACCATTAACTCCATCACTAGTTTTAACACTCGAAACTTCAACACTACCTGTCTGTTCTTTATCCACTTTCAGAATCAAAGTGGAACATAGTTGCATTAATTTGAAGACTTCTTCTCCAAGTGCCGTTAGTTCCTCCAAAACGGAATTAATGTTGGTATTTCCAGAGGTAGTCTTCGCCAGAGACTGTTCTGTAGATCCCTCCATAGTGCGACTACAGAATAAAAAAAAAAACGTTGAATTCTACAACTGCGCTATCTTCCCTGTAACAATGTTGTACACAGAGGGAACGCAGTGCAGTCTCCGAAAAATTTTTTTAATGTATATTAGATACAGACAGATAAAACATTTCCTTGCCTAAGCAAGCATAAAGAGTTCAGCGCTTTCACCTACTGAATGTAGGCTTCCTCAGAACTGTGCTTTAACATTTACAAAGTGTTTAAATAACTTTTTTGGTGCCATTTTCTACAAGCAGCCCTTAAAGTTATATTGCTCATTTAAAAATATATATTACTCATTTGTAACGTAAAAAAACAGAAAAAACAGAAAAAATGCACCAACTTAATTAAAATACACCAACTTGATTAAAATAGAACTTTATACAGATTATGTAGGGTATTTATTTAAAAATACTAATTGAAATTCTGTATAAAAAGGCAAATCGAAATTCATTTTACTACAATAATAAATAATGAAAAATTCTATATATAAAAACAGAGAGAGCTTTAAAAAGGAGAATTTATGATCATATGTATAGTGTAAGAAAGGACAAAAACAATGCCTTATACAGACATATAGATAAATACGGTGAAGAACATAAGTTTAAATTTGCAATATTGGAGCAGATTAAACACAACCCTAGAGGAGGCTATATGAAGGAAATGTTAAGTTATAAGGAGATGTGGTGGCAATTGTATACGGATGCATCAACCACACCAGGGTTAAACGACAATATATCTTTAAAACTCATTAATTCATGGAGCTTCCAGAAGATAAAATTTACTTATGTTATTAGTTACTAGCTAGGAAAATGTATTAACTGTACAACATGCATTAATATTAATTTATTAAAACATACAGAAACATAAACAATACATTTAGGACTTTCTGAAAAGTGATCAGTGAATATTAGATGCTAAAACTAAATTAAGGGTTTAGATGGTAGTCATATGATATGAAAAAATATATATAGATTTTTTCATTATTTATTATTGTAGTAAAATGAATTTTGAGATTTGCCTTTTTATACAGAATTTTAATTAGTATTTTTAAATAGAACTTTATACAGATTATGTAGGGTATTTATTTTAATCAAATTGGTGTATTTTAATTAAGTTGGTGCATTTTTTTCTGTTTTTTTACGTTACAAATGAGTAATATATTTTTAAATGGGTAATATAACTTTAAGGGCTGCTTGTAGAAAATGGCGCCAAAAAGTTATTTAAACACTTTGTAAATGTTAAAGCACAGTTCTGAGGAAGCCTACATTCAGTAGGTGAAAGCGCTCAACTCTGTATGCTTGCTTAGGCAAGGAAATGCTTTATCTGTCTGTATCTAATATACATTAAAAGATTTTTTCGGAGACTGCACTGCGTTCCCCCTGTGTACAATGTTGTTACAGGGAAGATAGGCTGAGAGTTTTGACATGGGAGTGCAGAACCTGACCCTGGTGTTGGGACAGAAGGTTCGGAGTCGGAGGTGAAACCCAAGGGGGCTCCAGACAAAAGGCTTTTCAGTGTTTGGTACCAAAACTGTTGAGGCCAATTTGGGGGCAGCAAGATTATCATCTTGGGCTTGTCCTGTTTTGATCTTTAATAACACCCGTGGAAGAAGAGATAGAGGCTGGAAAGCATACCCAGAGAGGTTTCTACAACTGAATGATAGTGCATCCACTTTCCAAGCTAGTTCGTGGAATGTCCTGATGCAAAAAAATCTGTAGTTGATGATTGAGGTGGGATGCAAAGAGGTTTATGTGAGGACATCCCCAGACTGCCGTAATCATCTTGAATATTTCGGTGTCCAGCATCTATTCGTGTGGGTCCGACAGGTTCCTGCTCAGACTGTCTGCCAGGAAGTTTTGCTTCCCTGGTAGAAACTGAGCTTGAAGGTCCAGTTTGCAAGCTAGAGCTGTGTTCCATAGATTCATGGCTAGTCTGCAAAGGCGATGGAAATGAGATCCCCCTTGCTTGTTTATGTACCACATAACTGTGGTGTTGTCTGTTCGTATCAGTAGTTGTCCTGAATGTAGAAGATTCCTGAAGGCCAACAGAGCCTTCTGAATGGCTAACATTTCTTTTAAAGTGATATGCAGGAGCATCTGATCCTTTGTCCAAAGGCCCTACAGACAGTTGCCCCGAAAATGGGCTCCCCATGCATAATCTGAGGCGTCCGTGGTTAGTATCCGAGTGGCTCGAGGCAGACTGTAAGGTTTTCCTTTGTTTAGAGTACATGCCTTGGACCACCAAAGGAATTCCTTTTGAAGACAAGGCAGGACGGTAATCTGTATGTCTAAACTGTGGCAATGCTGAGACCATACACTTTTTAGGTACCACTGTATTTTCCTCATATGTAGTCTTGCATATGGTACGAGAAGGATGCAGGAGGCCATGTAACCCAAAGCCTGCAGGAATTTCCTTCCAGATAGAGTTAATGTTGCCAAGGTTTTGAAAGTTGAAGCCAGCTGCAATTGTTTTTCGTATGTCAGAAATGCCATCTGGGTTGTTGTGTTGAGAAGAGCACCCAGAAAAGTTATCTGTTGAGAGGGTGTCAAATTTGACTTTATGTTTACAGTGAATCCCAAGAACTTGAGAAGATTCAGAACAAATTCTAGATGCTGGAGTAAGACGTCTTTGCTGTCTGCCTGAATAAGACAGTCGTCCAGATAAGGGTAAATTTGAATTCCCTTGAGTCTGCAATAAGCTACTACTGGAGCCAGGCATTTGGTGAAAACCCTGGGCGCAGTAGACAATCCAAAGGGCAGCACAGAGAATTGATAGTGCCTCGATCCGGCCTTGAACCGGAGGTATTTTCTGCATTCCTGCCTGATGGGAATGTGTAAATATGCCTCCTTTAAATCCAAAGTTACCATATCCATGCATTCTTGGTCAGCATTGGAAGTAGCTGCTGTAGAGTAAGCATCTTGAATTTTGGTATCTCGAGAAAAGTGATCAGGACTGACGGATCCAGAATGGGTCTCCCTGAATTTTGCTTTCTGGGGACTAGAAAGAGCCTTGAGTAAAAACCTTGTCCCTTCTCTGAAAGTGGAACCAGTTCTATGGCTTTCATAGCCAAGAGAGCTTCCACCTGGTTTAAGGCCTCTAATCATTGATGTTTTGGAAGATCCGGCCATCCGCTTGGTCTTGGTAGGGTATGAAAATGGAATTTGTAACCTCTTGAAACCACATCCAGAACCCACTTGTCTTGGGTTATACGAGTCCAATTTAGGTGAAAAAGAGAAAGTTTTCCTCCGAGAGGGGCTTCCAGGCAAGAAGTTCCTGCAGCCCAGAGGGAGTCATTGAGTCTATTTTCTATGAGCTTGCGACCTGTCCTCTCCTCCCCTAGGGGTGGAAGCAGTCCACTACTGTCTTGGTCTATAAGAGGCTTGCGTTTGAGGCCTTCCTCGGGAGCGTCTGTACCTACCTCTCTGAGGCCTGTAAGAATTGGGAAAGGACCAATTTTTAGTAGGCCAATTCCTACTAAATCTGGGTGGCTGTACTTGTAAGAAATCTTTGAGCATTTGCATGGATTATGCCTTGTCCTCCATCTTCTTTATCACCTATTCAGCTTTAGATCCAAACAAAACATTATGCTGAACAGGAGCATCCAATAATTTAGCTTTTACTTGATAAGGCAAGTTTTGTTCCTTTAACCATGCATGCCTTCTAATGATTGTGCCAGAGGCAGCAGCCCTACAAGAAGCCTCCAAGGCATCAAATCCACAGTGCAAACCATGCTTCCCACCTTGTTCAGTGGCATGCATTAAGTCATGTAATTCCTTATCTGCACAGGCAGAAATGGAAGTTAACTTTTGTTTTAAAACAGACAGAAGAAATTGCTGGTATTTCAGCATATGAAATTGACAGTTTAAAGCCCTAATAGATAAAGTAGCAGAAGTTTACACTTTTTTGCCCCATCTTTCTAAAGATCTGGAATCCTTCTCTGTGGGAATGGAGTTTTTAGCAGAAGCGGCCTTAACCCCCTTAGGACCCTGAGAAATGGTTTCAGGATCAGCAGTAGGATTCTTGTATAAAAACTGGTGGGAATCAGGAACCCTATAATATCTGTCTGGCTTAACAGGAGCTGGAGAAAAGAGTCAGGAGTTAAGTTAGCCTCCGAAAAAGCTTCATCCACAATATCCAAAATGGGAGGAATAGCCAGGGGTCTATGTTGGGGAAGAAGAAGAAAATCCCCAAGTCTTTTCTTAGATTCCGAGTACTCCTGTCCTTCCCAGTGAAAATGTTCCCTCATTTCATGCAAAATTTCCCCAAAAGAGAAATCCTCAGGGGGAGAAGCTGAAGGAATGGATTCCTCAGCATCAGAATCCTCATAAGGAGGGAAAGAATATTCCTGGTCAGGAGAAGAAACTGAAGAAACAGAAGCCTGATCAGAGGAGTCATAATACAGTTCCTGCCTTGGCCTTTTATCTGGAGGGGGATGTGAACCCCTAATCATAGTAAGTCTTCAGCCATCTTGAGTAACTGTTTGAGACTTGGGTGCCGGATCAGAAGAGGCCTGGGCTGCAGTCTGATTTGGAAGGAGTCTTTGCCTTTGTCTTTGGCTTTGCCTTTATTAGAAGCTGAGTAGGCCTGAAAACCCCTTCGGAAGCTGGTACCTGCACAGCGGCTCCGGACCCATCCGAAGGATCATTGTCCGAAGGTCCTGCAACAGAAATATTCAAAAACCTAGTTGGCTCCTCGTGAGAGTCCGTTTCGGCCATTGGTTCCGAAATGGCCGACAGGGGCTGCAAAAGCGCCTCACTGATGACGGCCAAACCTGAAGCTGGCTCTGCTTGTATGATATCGTCCGATTTGGACCACGGAGGCCTGTCTTTATCCTTGCGTCATTTGTGAACTCTGGTAGCCAGAACCGTATCAGATGACATTTTGTAATTAAAACACTTACCGAAGTAATGAAATGCAAAATCGTACCTTCGTTTAATTGTACATTGATTGAATCTAGCACAAAACTGACAACTAGCTACGTCGTGGTCCGGGCCTAAGCAAGGAATACAGTAAGAATGAAAATCCTTATGAGGTATTTGCTTCCCACATGAAATACAATTATTAACTGTTTCTGACATCGGACTGGAGCAAGAAAAAAGTTTCCCCAACGGGGTACTTGGCTTTGAGTAGAAGAAAGTCTTCGGACTGAAGTAAGTTTAGAAAAAATTGTCAGGAGTCAGCCAACCGGCACTTGCGAACTGCTATCACCGCACGGCAAGAAAGACTGGAGAACATGGTGTCGGCTGTCAGCTTTGTACTACTGGCGCTCTGACGTCAGGGAGCATGGCTGAGCAGCCGACTCCGGACCCAGACTTTGGGATTCTGGCCGACAGAGGACTGCCTGCCGGCAGGGGAGAACCCTACAGTCATGACTGCAACAGTGAAACACGATGAACATCATATGTAGGAAAGGCACAAATAAGATCTCCTGAAACTACCTCATGTTGATCAGGATTTGATGCAGGAATGGTTGAGGAGGCGAGTTGAAACCAAAGACGAAAGATTAAGAATCGCAGCTTAGGACAGAGAACTATGCACATATTGGTTACAAAGTCTATTGAACATGTGGAAGAAACAGAAAACTTGGAAACAGCTGAACATCTTGTTACTGCATTTGATGCAATCATGGCAGAGGGCCTGTAAACTGAAAGGTACAATAATGTTGTATTGGGGATTGAGCAAAGGTGAGAAACTTTTAGTTATGTACTTACCATAACTTTAGATGTATGGGATCCATCTCGCCTACATTCTCTACAGATGGGTTCGGAGCCGATCCTCGGCTCTGACTCGGCCGCTATACAATAGAACGCAGTCTCTTATTGGCTGAGTTACCTCGTATCCCAGGATGCACCACTACTGCTTCCCCAGATCTTGTTTGTCCGCACACACACATAGACTGTTGTTATAACATTGCCAGGTGTTTCAAGAGAGGAAACAGTTGAATTCGGATTGTCCAGTCTCTTCTGGCCTACAAGGCAGGGGGAAGGAGGGTGGGTTATTAGGAATGTAGGCGAGATGGATCCCATACATCTAAAGTTATGGTAAGTACATAACTAAAAGATGTAATGTGATCCTATCTCGGCTACATTCTCTACAGATGGGACAGCGTCCCTAGCACCTAATTCCTGGGTGGCTCAATGGAAAACGGTCCAGAGAACCATGGAACCGAAGGAAGCTCGACCCCTAGATGCCACATCCAATTTGTAGTGAGAAATAAAGGTGTGTAGAGAAGACCACGTAGCAGCCGCACAGATGTCATTAATAGAGAGCTTGGAATGAAAGGCTGCCGAAGTGGCCATAGCCCTGGTAGAATGAGCTTTCACTGGAACTGTAAGCTCCTTATTTGAAATGCAATAAATATGACTGATACAGTCTCTGATCCACTTGGCAATAGTGACTTTCGTGACGGCTTTGCCCAATTTACTGTCCGAAAAGGACACAAACAGTTGATCTGATTTTCGTGCTTGATGTGTCCTATCCAAATAGAAACGTAATTGTCTGTGCACGTCTAAGCTGTGAAAGGTATACTCAGCTCTGTTTGAATACTTAGGGAAAAAAAACAGTAATTCCAGTGATTGTTGCAAACAAAAGTTAGAACAAACCTTTGGTATAAAGGATGGGTTTGGTCTAAGAGATACTCTATCCTTGTGAAATACCAGGTATGGTGGTTTGACACATAAGGCTTGAAGTTCTGAAACTCGCCTGGCTGATGTAATAGCAACTAGAAAGGCAGTCTTCCAAGAAAGAAATTTTAAGTCACAGGTTGCTGCCGGCTCAAAGGGAGGTGTGGTTAATGCACCTAACACTACGTTAAGGTCCCACGGTGGTGCGGGATGAGATATAGGGGGCCGTAAAAGCCAAGCTCCTTTAATAAAAGCTTTGCACAACTTGTTGCTCATTAAAGGTGGTTCTATGCTCTCGTGAAAATTGGAAATAGCCGCCAATTGAACTTTGATGGTAGACACCGAACAACCCTGGTTGAACAGGGAAGTTAAAAACTTCAGAACCTCTGACACCGAGGCTGTCATACGGTCTAATCCTTGGAGTTGGGCCCAAATAGCAAACATCTTCCATTTACTGCTATACATCTTTTTAGTAGAAGTCTTGTGGGCCGAGGACAAAATATGCATGACTTCAGGGTCGAAAGAATGGCTCCTAACTATGGTCGGAAGAGGAGTAGCCAAGCTGCTAGCTTCAGTGAATGGAGGGACTGATGGAGCTGTCCTGACTGATGCGTCAAGAGGTCTGGAACTTGGTCCAAAAACCAGGGACCCTCCAATGCATATTTGTGAAGAAAGGGGAACCAGACTTGACGAGGCCAGTATGGGGCGATTAGAATCATTTTGCTTTCCAAGCGAATCGCCTTCTGAATCACCTTGGGGAGAAGAGGAATCAGTGGAAAGGCGTATAACAGACCGGGGGGCCAAGCTTGGACTAGAGCATCCTTGGGGATCTCCCCCGGAACTGGGGTGAGAGAGAAGAACTGCTGGCATTTTGCGTTGAGGGGAGTTGCGAAAAGATCGCAACATGGAGCTCCCCATCTCGTGAAAATCTGTGTTACCACTCTGTCATTCAAGGACCATTCGTGAGGGGAGAGAATAGTCCTGCTCAGTCTGTCGGCTATCACATTGGATCTCCCCGGAATGTGTGTTGCCACTAAGCGTTTGGTAGCAATCGCCCAATCCCATACCTTCATGGCCTCTC
>NW_025048887.1:47500-94710 GCF_019279795.1 Protopterus annectens | reverse complement strand
TTTGGGGTTTTTTCCTCTTTTGAGTGTCATGAGCTAAGTTTCCGGTGTATAACCTGCATCCCCCACAAGCCCCCTTGTGGAGAGACACCCCTAGAAAAACGTACATATAGATCACAGGTGCTTACATATAGATCACAGTTACTTACACCTACATCACAGGTGCTTACATATAGATCACAGATGCTTGCATATAGATCACAGGTGTGCCATATGCATGAGTTGTGAAGTATGCCAGTTTTGCCTGCACACATATTGTAGATGATCGCTTGAGTAGTACAGATCACCAGACAGTTGAGAGAGTGGCATCCATTTATGTTGATGTATTTCCTTCTCTGTTTACCAGGTTGGACTTTTATTCCAAAATGCATGCCGTCTATGGCCGCCAGAACCTCAGGGAAGTATGCTATAATAAAGAAATGATGCACGGTTATAGCGGCCTCTTCTGGGGTATATGGAAAGTAGATATGATTCCCTTACATGTTGCAGCATTGCATTTAGAAATTGGTGTAACATTCTTGAGGCGGAGGCCTGTGACACCAGTAATATATCATAGGTTCATAGGTTCATACTAGGCTGTCTGCCCTAGGGCATTTATAAACCTAGACAGAGTGTGTTTGGCTTTCGCCACCCATTTTAAATTAATTTTGCTATGCCTTTTTTGAGGTTAGTATACTGTGCCTCTGCCTAACAGTGACACAGAAGTGATAGCCGGGGTAAACCTATGATCTCCCATCCACTCATCAAGATTCCTCTTGAAGAGAGTCAATGTGGGACTCTGCCTAACCTGGACTGGGATTTTATTCCAGAGTGAAGGGAGCCTCTGGGTTATGAATCTGTCCCTCCAGCATGTCCTATTTATTTCAGTGCTGAGGTTCAAGTCTCTCGAGCAAGTAGCTCGATGGGATTTGGATTTTCTGAGGTGCAGCATGTCCATTAATTCCGGGTTGGACATGGCTTTATACATCAGGCACAGATTGCCTCTGAGCAGGCAGTATGCCACTGAGTAGAGCTGGAGTTTCTTTAACCGGGCAGCATATGGCATCTGTTTGAGCCCTTTGATCCTCTTGGTGAGGTACTTTTGGGGTCTTTCCAGTTGCTGCAGGTGTCTGGTAAGGTACATCCCAAAAGGGGCATTGTACTCAATTATGGGCCTGATGAGGGATGAGTAAAGAGGTACGATGATCTCCCCTGATCTAGATGTGAATCCCTTCATGATTAGGTGGGCTATATAAAATGTTTTTCTAACCACTTTGGACACGTGGTTGTCAAATAAGAGATTGCTATCAACTTGGGTCCCCAGGTCCCTAATGACTTCTTCTGTACTTAATGGATTACCACCTATGTGGTATTTTGTGGGCACTTTGTTTTTGCCAAAGGGGATGACTATACACTTTTTGGCGTTTAGCTTGAGGCCATGGCTCTGGCACCAGTTGTCTGTTTCTATGAGGCCCTTATGGAGGATGCTTGTGTCAGCTGGAGAGTTGATTATGGCACCCAGTCTGCAGTCATCTGCGAACTTGGTCAGCCACAGTCCTTCCGTGTTGGCCTGTACCGCCGAGAAATATATACCGAACAAGAGAGGTCCCAGGACTGAGCCTTGTGTGATGCCACTTGTAACTGGTTTGGAGTCTGACATGGCTCCAGCAATTCTAACCATGTGGGTTCTGTCCTTGAGCCAGTTTGCAACCCATCTAGTGACATAGGGGTTTATATTTAAGCTGGTGAGCTTATCTATAATGCCCAAGTGGGGTATTGTATCAAAGGCTTTATGAGGTCCAGGTAGGCTGTGTGGACCACCTTCCCTCGTCAATGGCCTTGGTGACTGTTTCAAAGAAATCGACCAGGTTTAAGAGGCAGGATCTGCCTTAACAAAGCCAAACTGGGTAGGATCCAGTGTCTGTAGGTCCCCAATATCTTTATTTATGAGGTCCATGATGATCCTTTCCATAGCTTTGCAGACCAAGCTAGTCAGGCTTATGGGGCGATAGTTTCCAGGATCCGTTGAGGCACCACCTTTGTGGAGAGGGACCACTGTTGCTGCACGCCACTCTTTGGGTACATATCCTGTAGTAAGGCTAAGATTGAACAGTAGTTTTATGATTGGGTTTAGCTCTTCTTGGAGTTCATGTAGGATGTAGCCCAGGAGACCATCTGGTCCCATTGATGCTGTGTTTTTTGCTTTGGAGAGGGCGGCTATTACCTGAGCATCTGAGATGTCAGGGGGGCAGCACTCTGTTGGGATAGATATTTGCCCTTTTGGTGGGGAGAGGGGGGAGAAGTTTGCACTGAACCTGTCAGCTAGGATGTTGGCAATGTCTGTGGGCTCGGTGTATTTTTTGTCATTTTGGACTAATTCTGAGCATATCTGGGAATTCCCACCCAGGTTCCTAACATAACTAAAGAAAGCCTTGTGATTATCCTTAGTGTCCTGTGCAATCTTTCTCTCGAAGCTGGCCTTAGACGATTTTATGAGTGCCCATAGATTTTTGCTAATACTGATCAGAGATGCCTTCCCTTTTGGGATTTTGCTCTATCATGTAGTAGCTTCCTCCTTCTATTGTATAGTTTGTTTATGGCTGGGGTCCACCAGACAGGACGTCTGCCTTTGGAGGATTGGGTCTTGGTTTTATTTGGGATTGCATGATCCATGCATTCCTGAAGGTGTTCATAGAATGCGTTTATAAAGGATTCTGCGGTCTGGGCATTTTCCACAGGCCCGGGGCTTTGAAGGATTTCACCGGTTTTGAGGCGTGTGAAATTTGCTTTAGAGAAGTTTTTCACTGTGGTTTTCTGGGCAGGGGTGGGGTCGGGATGTGAATATCCAGTGAGATTGGTTTATGGTCTGATCTTACCAGTGAGGGATACACTTCTGGTCTGGAGCATAGTGTCCCCATGTTGGTGATGATCAGGTCCAGTATGTTTTCCCCTCTTGTGGGAGTGGTAACAAGTTGTTCCATAACATTTGAGTTTATAAATTCTAGGAACCTTTGGGCTAGGGTGTTGGAGCTAGAGTAATGCTCCCAGTCTATGTTTGGGTAGTTGAAGTGGCCCAATATAATGGTGTTTGGAGAGACCTTCATATTTTCCAGTATTCTCAGGAAGGCCAAGTGGGGTTCCTGTGTTTGGGAGGGTGGTCTGTAGCAGGCTATAAACTGGAAGGCAGTTTTACCCACAGTTAGTTGCACATGGATAGTCTCTGATGCTTCGTGCTGTGCCACCAACCTGGAGGTGTGGGTATCTTTGACGAATATTGATACTCCCCCTCCTTTTGTGGTTTGGTCCAAGTTTTGGGGCCGAAAAGCTTGGTATGAGGTATAACCTGGTAGTGCTGGGGTGCTCTCGGGAGCCTTGAACCAGGTTTCTGTTACTGCACAGATATTGATGTTCTCCATGCTAAGGAAAGTTTCGAGTGTGTGCATCTTGAGGTTTAGACTTCTGGCATTGAGTAGCATTACTCTTAGTTTCTTATCCCTTGTGATACCTATGGAGGTGGGTTTGTCTTTTGAGCCTTGCCTAAAAAAGGCACTATGGGCTAGCAAGAGCCTTTGCCAATATCCGAAAGCCCAGGGGTGACAGGTGCAAGCCGTCCCTAGTGAAGCATCATGGCTTGTCGAGCATGTCATCCCAGGCTGACAGGCATTGGATCCCCTTTGAATGACACCAACACTTAAGCCAATTGTTGAAATTGATCATCTTGTCTTCATATTGTGGCATCATTCTTGGTGAGGGTAAGATGCTACTCAAGGTCAGGGTCATACCGGCCTGGGCTACATGCTCAGAGAGCTCCTCTATGTCTCTTTTCATGTAGTCCAGGGAGGTACGTCTCAGGTCATTCACACCAGCATGGACAATGACTGAGTCATATTTGTACTTGCCTTGGAGTGACCTGAGTGCTTGTGTTATGTGGCAGATCCTAGCACCCGACAGGCAGCTCACCGTGACCTTCTCCTTGTTCAGCCTGGTGAGCGGGACGTCAGTGTGCCTGACGATATAGTCACCTATTACAAGTTTATCAGGTGTGTTGTTTAGCCTTAAGGGCTGTGACTGTTTGGCGCACTGGCTTTGTGAGCTATGTGTTGCACGTGTTTTGTTTTCCGGTAGCGGTTGCTTGGGTGTCTGCTTTGGAGGTCTCTGCTGCTTAGGCAGATTTTTATTTAGAGCCTCCGAGTATGTTTTTGTGTGTTTATGTGTTTGGTTTGTTGTCGTGGTAGGTCTATGTGAGACTGGAATTGTAGTGAGTGTGGCTTCCTTCTCCTCCTGACTGGTTACGCCAGTACTGAGTTGAGAGAGCTTAGCCTCCAGTTTGGCTATATGGTTGCATCTCTCACATGTGTTGGAATTTGTTGGGAGGAGGAGGGGGTTGTCTGTGTACATGAGGCAGTTGTAACATTGCCTCAAGATTCCCAAATTCACCAGCTGGACCGGAGAGGAGATTGACAACTGACCTTTGGACATGCTAGAATAGTATTGGGAATTCCTTTATAATTGAAAAAAAGGGCCAATGGGGAACAAGGTACTCAAGGGGAGTTTGTGATGGTGTAGTGCTTTTAATTTTTTAGAGCTGACTTATATAATTGCTTTAGTGAGCAAGTGCCAGGTAACTTAAATGCAATGTGTTACAGGTAACTTAAATGCAAAATTGACAAAACAGTAACTTTCTTTCAAGTGAAACAAGGACATAAGTACAGTAGGCAATGCAGATATCACTATGGATCCACAGACGTGCTTAAAGGCCGCGTTTTAGGTGGAATTAGTGTTTCAGGGAAATAAACAAACAATAAGCATACAAATAAAGCTAGATTCAGCAGGCCTGGATCTAGTCTATGCTACAGCAAACAAGGTGTACCAATTTCAGTAAGAAACAGTTAGAATATGCAAGCACTATAAGCCTTTAACCAGAAATTCCCTACTCAGAAGGGCAGAGTCCAGCCTCTCCTCCCACAAGAGTGCAGACCGCAATCCTTCTTAACGTAAAATAACTGGCCTGAAGCCCAAGTGCTTAAACCAGAACTAATACACTTTTAGAATAATAGACACTGAGCTCTCAATCAGCAGTTCCCAACTTAGAAGGATGTAAGCTACCTGTCCTGCCACTACAGTGCAGGCCACAAACCTTCCTAATGTAAAACAACTGGTCTGAAGCCCAAGTGCTTAATCCAAAAGACTTAGAAATGATAGCTACACTTTAATCAAGTTACTACCAGCAGTAATAAATACAACTGAATACTTTAAAGAATGCCTGGATTAGTGCTCAAGTTATACAAACAAAGCTAGATTCAGCAGGCCTGGATCTAGTCTATGCTACAGCAAATGAGGAGTACCAATTTCAGTAAGAAGCAGTTCAAATATGCAGGCACTATAAGCTTTAACCAGAAATTCCCAGCTCAGAAGGACAGACTCCAGCCTCTCCTCCCACAAGAGTGAAGAACACGAACCCTCTTAATGTAAAATAACTGGCCTCAAGCCCAAGTGCTTAAAACAGAATTAATACACTTTTAGAATAACAGACACTGAGCCCTCAATCAGCAGTTCCCAACTTAGAAGGATGTAAGCTACCTGTTCTGCCACTACAGTGCAGACCACAAACCTTCCTAATGTAAAACTGGTCTGAAGCCCAGGTGCTTAAACTAAAAGGCTTAGAATGAGTTACACCAAGCAGTAAGAAATACAATTGAGTACTTTTAAGATGAAGCAAAAGCAAAATATAGTAGGAAAAAACACAAATACAGTAAAAGCAGATAATTTTTTTTTTTGGAAAGAGAGAAAGGAGTAGCAGAAACTAAGCTGATTGGCCTTCTCAAATGCTCTCCCTGTACTGGGTAGAATGAGGTAATGACACTAGACTGGGAGGAGGGTCCCAGATCAAATTTACACTAGGGGCGGGCAACTGCAAAGCTACCAACTATAAAAACACTATACCAACAGGGAGGGAGGGTGAGAAACAAACTGCAGAAATGTTACTCACAGCTGAAAAGCAGCAGTGAGCCTTTAAATGAAAGTTTTAAACAGCTAAAGGAGCCACTAGAAAAAAAGAGTTTAACTGCAACAAGTTATCATAAACAACCCAACAGATGCTTAATAAGAGTGGACAATTTCCAGTTAATACCTCACACACAGTGAAACTAGCTAGAAAAAATACACAGTACACAAAGTGCTATAAACAACAAAGAAATAAAGAACAAAATAAACAAAAAACAGGATACTTAATGTTATATATTGTAGCTCCGAGTTTGCTGAGTGTCCTTCCTTCGATTAGCTCACTGTAAAATGGCTGAACACTCACAACTGAGCTTCTTAGGTAACAGAAAGTTGAAACCTGAGACAGCTTTTAAGAAAGAAATCTCAAAAGAACCAATGAGGTGCTTAGTCTAAGCTGTAGTCCAGGAGACCTCAGTCAGCCAATGACCTCAAACAATTCTCTCTCACTGAAATGCCTGATGGCTTTGGCTAAAACAAGATGTCCCTGAATTATGTGCTCAGACACACAACCTCCACAAACACTAGGCCCAAATACAAGCCTGAATATGGAAATGCTACAAATATCCCCATTACTTAGAACAAACTGCAGAAATGTTACTCACAGCTGAAAAGCAGCAGTGAGCCTTTAAATGAAAGTTTTAAACAGCTAAAGGAGCCACTAGAAAAAAGAGTTTAACTGCAACAAGTTATCATAAACAAACAACCCAACAGATGCTTAATAAGAGTGGACAATTTCCAGTTAATACCTCACACACAGTGAAACTAGCTAGAAAAAATACACAGTACACAAAGTGCTATAAACAACAAAGAAATAAAGAACAAAATAAACAAAAAACAGGATACTTAATGTTATATATTGTAGCTCAGAGTTTGCTGAGTGTCCTTCCTTTGATTAGCTCACTGTAAAATGGCTGAACACTCACAACTGAGCTTCTTAGGTAACAGAAAGTTGAAACCTGAGACAGCTTTTAAGAAAGAAATCTCAAAAGAACCAATGAGGTGCTTAGTCTAAGCTGTAGTCCAGGAGACCTCAGTCAGCCAATGACCTCAAACAATTCTCTCTCACTGAAATGCCTGATGGCTTTGGCTAAAACAAGATGTCCCTGAATTATGTGCTCAGACACACAGCCTCCACAAACACTAGGCCCAAATACAAGCCTGAATATGGAAATGCTACAAATATCCCCACTACTTAGAACAAACTGCAGAAATGTTACTCACAGCTGAAAAGCAGCAGTGAGCCTTTAAATGAAAGTTTTAAACAGCTAAAGGAGCCACTAGAAAAAAAGAGTTTAACTGCAACAAGTTATCATAAACAAACAACCCAACAGATGCTTAATAAGAGTGGACAATTTCCAGTTAATCCACAAACCACAAACACTACAGCAGGTCAAAATTCACCAACGAACAACACAGGAAGCCAGTGCCAAGCCAATGTTTATTGCGATCTGGTACCTCGGCTTTTCGCCTTCAAATGGATCACAAATTCATTGTGCTGTTAACTACTATTTATACAAACTATTTTAGTTAATCAGCACCAATTAATCAATTAACATTTTAAAGTGCTCTACCATTATTTAATGTCTTTACAAAGATCTAAACATTAAAAACAAAATATTAACAATCTCAATTACACAATTATTATTACATTACTATGTTTCATATATAATCAGTCTTTATTTAAACATCATTGTAGAAAAATGAAAGAGAATGCTTCCAAAAAACTTTCAAGTAGTAAAGAAAAGAATCAATATAAACTGAGAAATAAATATAACAATGGCAACTTCTATATATTATCAATATATGTATAGACAACTATGTAATTTCTATTATGCTAACTTCTAAAAATGACACATATATATCGAATTTTATATTTAAATATATATTTTGATAAGTAATATCATAAAATGATATTTGATAATTGACTTTAAATACATTCCAACAATAACAGCTCCTATACCCCAAGACAGCTCATGTGTGGTTTACTAAATAGTATATATTATACCAAAACAAGAATGTGTATTTAGTATAATTATAAATATTTTATATGCAATACTGTTACATACTTAGTTCTAAATGAAGTCCATGTGGTTTCAATGTCTTGAATTTAAGAATCATCCTGGTCTCCAATTCAAGTAGTTTTTGGACAATTGATCCCCCATTTCCATAACTAAAAGGTTGGCCCAATACACAAAAAATTAAACTACTAGCATCACCTTTATGTTTTTCCAAAAAGTGTTTAGCCACTGGACTATAGTCATTTTTATTCCTAATATCTTTTAAGTGTTCCAAAACTCGAACACGAACCATTCTTTGGTCTGACCTATGTACCATGAATTGGAACACGAACATCCCAACAGGTATACCACTCCTGTGGATTTACAATTGAAAAAGTGTCTAGCTACAAAAGGTATACCATTGATGTTAGTTACATTTAGGACCCTACTGCATACACTACACTGTCCACAGGAGAAAGTACCTACAGTATTCTTATTAATACCCACATTAAATTTCTCACTAAAATTATAGTTTAATAGCTCCTTTAGATTTTCCCCTTTATATGAGAACATTATCTGTTTGGGAAAAATGTCACCAATACTTTCATCTTCACAAATAAGATACCAATATTTCCTTATTATGTTACTTACTTCTGTGGATATGGGAGAATATTTCGTGACAAAAAATAATTTGGACTCACTGGTTTTTGAAATATCTGTGTTTCTAACCCTAGGTGTAATCTTACTTGTGATTTTCCTAGCAAGTGGACTACGTCTCTCCTGTCTCAAATGGACTCTATCTTCATGTCCGGAGTGGTCTGTAATTGCAAGAATTTTATTTTTACAACTTAACAAATGGTCATTTCTATAGCCTCTCTCAAGTAGTCTAGATTCGACCTTATTTAATTCCAAATATCTCTCATCCCTATTACTTGTATGGTTAAAAATCCTTTGAAATTCACCAAAAGGAAGAGACCAAATCAGATGTTCCGGATGCATACTTTCTGCATGTAGAAACATGTTCACTGAGGTTTCTTTCCTATAGGGTCTATATCCTATGTAGTCATCATTATGGAAGAGAGTTATATCAAGAAAATTGATCTTAACTCTATCCATTTCATAAGAAAATTTTAGACCATGACCATTATTGTTCAATACATCAAAAAATTCAAGAAATTCAGACATCTCACCACTACATATTAATATGAGATCATCAATGAACCGTTTGTAAAATACTACATTATTTTGATAGAAGGAAGTAGAATAAATGTATAACTTTTCAAAATAGTCCATATATAGTATGGCATATGAGGGTGCAAAAGCAGCCCCCATTGCCGTACCTTTGATCTGAAGAAAAAAGTCCTTATTGAAACAAAAGTAGTTATGGGAAAGACAAAATTCTAACAGTAATATCAAAAAAGAAGTTCTAGGGCCATCACCCAACATTATTTGAACAGCTTCAAGTCCCCACCTTCTCTTGATGTTAGTATATAGTGCCTTCACATCTATAGTTACCCAATAATAACTATTTTCCCATTTAATCCCACTGATTTTATCTATTAGATCTTGAGTGTTAGAGATGTGAGCTGAAATTCTAGACAAATAATTTTTAAGATGAAAGTCCAAAAAAATGTTAACTCTACTCAAAAAAGATTCTTTGCCTGAAACTAAAGGTCTACAATGATGTTTAAATAAAGACTGATTATATATGAAACATAGTAATGTAATAATAATTGTGTAATTGAGATTGTTAATATTTTGTTTTTAATGTTTAGATCTTTGTAAAGACATTAAATAATGGTAGAGCACTTTAAAATGTTAATTGATTAATTGGTGCTGATTAACTAAAATAGTTTGTATAAATAGTAGTTAACAGCACAATGAATTTGTGATCCATTTGAAGGCGAAAAGCCGAGGTACCAGATCGCAATAAACGTTGGCTTGGCACTGGCTTCTTGTGTTGTTCGTTGGTGAATTTCCAGTTAATACCTCACACACAGTGAAACTAGCTAGAAAAAATACACAGTACACAAAGTGCTATAAACAACAAAGAAATAAAGAACAAAATAAACAAAAATAAACAAAAAACATATCCTATGTGGTTCTCTGAAAAAGTGACAGTAACTAGTATATGTAATGCTACTTATACCTTGGTTTCCACTGGGATGGCTTCTCCATGATTTCCCCGGGGCCTCTGATGAGTGCAGCAGAGGTTGAAAATTTCCTCTAGGGTATCCCTGTCTACCGTGTAGTACTCTACAATTTCTGTGTTATGAAGTCCATGATAAGTTAAATAAGATCTGAAGACTCTTCTCCTTCTAGGCCAAGGTCTGTCAGCAAAAAACTTGTATTAAAGACTATTGCATGTACAGGTTAATGACAGCAGTAACAACACCTAACATTTTCTTCTGTGTGTGTGCTTGTGACTATATTCCAAAGGGTATTAGAGCCAAAACGCAGTGCGAGATGTAGAGGAGCATTTTATATGCCCCTGAATCGCTCCACCATGTTGAATTGCTTCATTAGCATGTAGCGTGCCTACTTAAGCCTCCATTAGCATTTTCTGCCAGTTACCTTGTTTTGAAGTTGGGAGTGACATGCAGAGCCATTTAATGAATACCTATTAGTTCACTTGCTACTGTGCAATGAACACACATGCTTAACATGAAGTGTAGGGTTTCATGAATCAAGGCTGCAGTCATGAAAAGACTAAACTAGGTATTTCCAGAACAAAGTACTTCATTAATAACAATTTAAATAAAGGACATCATTTCTATATTTGCTACATAATTCAAAAAGCTTAATCTGACTCCTGTGCATACGAAAGGTGACTTTTAGGCATGCAGATAAAATTAACCAAACGAAAGAATAACCAGGACTCAGGCTCATTCTCAAACTTCTTCTTATGGCAAACAATGTTATTTTTTGCAGTTTATACTTGATTTGGAATAATTCATTCAGGTGTGATTTGTTCTGCATCTTGAATATAAAATAACACACTTCTTCTACAAAGTTCATAATAATCATGTTTTGTATTCTATGTCAAACCACTTTCATTAATCTGTGATGAACAGTAACTGTTCAATCCATTTTAAAAATGTTAAACAACTTCTGCAGCATCCCAATCTGACTGTTAACGTTCCCTTTATGGTGCATATCTAGTCTTAAGATATTATAAAGCACAGCCTTTTTTGTGAGTCATCAAAAGGATGGTACCAGTCCTTTTAATTTCTGTTGGTAACTGCAAAAACAAAATCCGTTTGTTAGGATTCATGTACTGACCTTTCTTTCTATCCTGGAGACATTTGCATATCAGCAGTATTTCTTCAAATGCTAGAAAAGTGCATTTTGTAGTGTCCATGGCTTGTTTAAAATGACAGGATCTATGTTAACATATATATTAAATTGAAGAAACATCTGATAGATATTTTATTTTTGTTTTCCTAGTCCTAGTTCTGTTAACTTAACAGCATGTGTCAAAGCATGTTTAGAATATATGTAGGTGTTACATAGAAAATTACTTTGATTTTCATGGACGTTGCTCTACTCGGTTCAGTAAGTCTTTATGTAACGTTATTTTGCTGATGGTCTGGAATAGTCAGCATGTCGCACCTTTTTATAAGTAAATTCTAAAAGGATCATAGAAAATAATCACTTAGTTGTTTCTGCTGAGTTCATTTCCAAAGAACTTATTAGACACAGACTCAATCAAATGGCAAATTAGCTGGACAAATAGCACACTCACAGCAGAGATACAAGGATTTAATCAGACAAGCTTTCTTTAAAATGGAAATAGTTGATTTGGATTGACTGTTTCCCATTTAAAACAAACAATAGCCTGTGTTACTAGAGAGGCTGTGGAACTGTAGGATAAAGAAAATTCACCCCAGCCCCAATGGTACTCCTCTTCAGAGATAGTATATTTGCAGATGCTTGGCTGTGAGGAAGTGAAGGGAGGTAAGTCTGTGTGCAGGGGAGTAGCCCCCTGCAAAAGTCTTCTTTCTTTTACTTTCTTAAAATCATGAGTGCATGTTATCAACTTTTTTCTGCTGTTGTCTATTGTTCTTTTCATTAAATTGATATGCACTTCTGGCAACATTTTAGGTTACATACAGCTGATATAGTTTTCATTTATTAAAAAAGATATGTCATTATGTGGACAGCATCACACAGCTGGGTCCTTTTTGTACCTCATAGGTTCATAGGGAGTGCAAGGCTAATGGCCCTATGACCTTTACAAGCCTACCCACAAGATTACCCTGGCATCATGCCACCTGACCTTAGTTCCCAGTGCCTCTGTCGAGTAAAGTCACTGGAGTGATCCCTGGGATGAATTTTCTATTTTCCATCCACTCATCAAGATTTCTCTTGAAGAGGGCTAGCCTGGTGCTCTGCTTGACATGTATGGGAAGTCTATTCCATAGCATGGCCAGTCTCTGGGTTATGAACCTGTCCCTCCAGCATGTTCTGTTGATTGTGGTAATGAGGTTGAGGTCTCTAGAGCGTGTGGTGTGGAGGGATTGGGATTTCTTTAGATGTAGCATTTCTAACAGAGCTGGGTCAGACATGGCTTTGTAAGTCAAGCAGAGATCGTCTCTAAGTAGGCAACATGAGACAGAGAATAGTTGGAATATTTTTAGTCTGTCCATATAGGACAAATGTTTAAGGCCTAAGATCCTCTTTGTGAGATACTTTTACGGCCTCTCCAGTTGTTGCAGGTGTTTAGTGAGGTACATGCCAAATGGGGCATTGTACTCGATGATTGGCCTAATGAGGGAAGAGTAGAGGGAGACAATGACCTTTAACTGAATTTTCTGTGTGTTTCTGTGTCAGAAACTAAGAGGGCTGTGCCCCCTTATAACTGTATTAAAGTAATTCACCTCATACTCAGTGTTGTCAATAAGGTCCTTTACCTCTATGACGTCTGCCATGTTTAGTTCCAATATCCTCATTGGGTGACCATCCGCCTCCATTTTGTTTCTTTGAAATTCATCACTTTGCAGTTTTTGTTTTTAATCCTAGCTGCCATGTTCACACTCACATTTCTAGATTAGTTAGGTGACTCTGTAGGCCAAAGCTATTAATAACAGTTATTCTGTTCACTGCATTCCCCACAGACCAAAAAGTATTTAATTTATTTGTAACAACATTTCATGGCACCTGTATGGGTTTCTCCCAGCCACTAGTTAAAGTAGTTGCAAACAGCAGAAAGCTATTACCTGGCAATGCAACTGGTACTAAAGGGGTAAGAGATTATATAGAAATCTGGAATTTTATAAAGAGGGGGTGGAATTCTATGTTAATAGCTGTTCTTGTCATTGTGACAAACTATTCATCTCTTTGTAGTATATTTTTCCTCCAGAAGTGTTTCACAGAAATTTGCTAAAACAGAATAAGATAGCATTACTTTGTAGGAATTACTGTAGGAATTATTTGACCACTGGATGTGTGTACAACAGAATTAAACCACTAACATTAAGTAAGTAATACAGAAACCCAGTTAGTACTATGAAGAAAACTGTGCTCACTCCCCTATATCTCATGCGTAATATAACCTAAATCCAAGGCTGTGTAACTGTGGACAAAAAGAAAAGACTTTATAAAAATAATATCTATCCATGCATCTCATTTGCAGCACTTTAACATAAAAAGAGAATTTTGTCTTTGCCTCATGTTTGTGTGACCATAGTGTTAGTTTAAATTACTGAGAAGTTGGAGGATTAAGCCTCAGACATAAGGTTTCAGGGGAGTTTACCCCCCTGCATAAACACTACTTTCTTCTGTCTGTGATCTTTGTTTCTATTATTTATTCAGTATTAGGACATCTTTATTAGATTTGTATAACAACTCAAGTTTGAATTTAATAATTTGCCTCAAAGCAAGAGGTTCTCTGTTTCGATTCTCAGCTGGGGTACCTTCTGTGCAGGGTCTGCATGTCCTCTCAGTGGCCATGCTCCAGTTTCCTCCTACACTCCAAATATATGCAGCAGGTGGATTGGACACTCTAAATTGGCCCTAGGAGTGTGTGTGTGTGTGTGTGAGTAGTAAGGATGAACTACCATGACAGGGTTAGCCACTCAGTGATGTAAACCTTAGCTCGAGATGATTTGTCACTGTTGAAGTGACACCACGGCCCCATGTACAAAAATGGAAAAAGGGGTTGAGGGTGGATGGATGGATGGATGGCTGTATGGATGGATGGACGGACGGATGGATGGATGGATGGATGGATGGATGGATGGATGGATGGATGGATGGATGAATTGACTCAGAGGGAGCTTAAAAATATTCACGGCACCTACTATGAATTGTTGGTCTGCAGTCCCCAATTGTCCCTCTTCAAGCGCAACCTTGATGAGTGGATGGGCAGCCACAAATTTGTTCCAGGGGTTCCACCTGTCTCCCTCATTGACAGGGGCAACAGGTGCTGATTGAGGTTTCTCTTATGGGAATAAACTCTTGGCTAGGCTTGCAAGGGCTCCAGAGCCAACAGCCTAGTAATGTCCTACAATCCTATGATCTCCTATGATGCTATAACATTAACAAACCCAGTAGGATAATTGGAATAAAGAGACCAAGGGAAGGCTTATGTGATTCTTCAAGATCTTCTTTTTGATTTTACTTGGCTTTAAATTATTGAATCGGTCCAATATATACAAAACTCGAATGGATGTTTTCAATCCAACTATATAAATGCTTCAATTGTTCTAATTAATCTACATTGCAAAAGACAGCCAGGAAAAACAACTGGTTGCAAGATAAAGCTAAACCTAACTTTTGATACATTATGTAGAGAATGTAAAGCTATAACAGGTAACATTGTTGCAGTTGATCTATACACAGAAATCAACAACTGACTGCAATTCTATTCTGAATCTGTATCTTGGAGGATTCAGTGCTGATGACACAAATAACTCTGTTGTTTATTTTCCATCTGTTGTTAAATAAAGGACATTCTGCAAAATCAGAAATACAAAAACCTGCTACAGTTAGGCATTATGCCAGGATTAAAGGTTTCATCAGCTGTAGGGTTTGGTGGTGCCTACATATTGTTGTGAAAGGATATCACATGTTGCATGCAGCTAAGGGGACTGCATGCAAAATAAAGTCAAAATTCTGCATTGCACTCTGGTAAAGGTTAACATTACTTCTAGCTGAAGGCATATAATTTCTTCCAAAATATGTTATATTTTACCCAATAACTAACATAGGTTCATAGGATGATACTAGGCTATTGGCCCGGAGGCTCTATAAGCCTAGCCAAGAATTTTGCCCATGTTCCCACAAAGTCAGCATCTATTTCCCCTGTCCAGCAGGGACACGTGGTATCCAAGGAGTGTATTTTCTGTTAGCCCTCCAGTTGTCCAGGTTGCTGTTAAAGAGGGCTAATGAGGTACTCTGCTTGACATGGAGAGGGAGTCTATTCCATAGATGGGGCAGTCTTTAGGACACAAATCTATGTCACCAAGAAGTTCTATTAATGTCACAGACCAGTTTGAGGCCTTGCGTGTAGGTTGTGTGAATGGAGTTCGACTTATGGATATTTATTTATTTATTTGTTTGTTTTCCAGAATAGTCCATTGGGCTACAAGGAGCCTGTTTTCAATGGACCCCTGAGGAGAAAAGCTCCGGTGAAAAAAATAATACAAATACATAGTTATGAAGTCTAAAATCCATAGTAGTATGTAGTACAGCCAAGTACAAATACTTATCATGTGCACACATATCCATTTTTCAAAATGTTACATAATGCAGAAAAGGAAAATATATACATTCCAAACATTATTCAACAAGTAACATTCAGTTGGAAATACAAACATTTTTTTTTTTGAGATTGTGGTGAGAGATCTTTCAGTTGTAGGTAAATAACATCACAGAGGATGGAGTACTATAGTAGGTAGTTTTTGGCAAAAAAAAATGAGTTAGGAAAAACTAAGAGAACAGAATACTCTCAATTTAGGTTGCATGACAGCAAGAGCATTTCCATTCAGAAATAAGGTGAGAGTGCAGTGAATTTTTGACTAAAGAAAGACTGTTGATGGTGCGGATAGGGGAAGGGAGGAAGTTCCAGAGGCATGCTAGAGAGAAGGACATCAGGTTATTCCCAGCTGGACGTGAAGGTTTATGCAATTTAATTAGGTTTTGGCAATTAGATCTTAGTGATCTATCTGGTTTGTGCATTTCAAAGTGTTTGCTAGGGAGGGGCAGAGAGATGGGTTGTGAATGAGTTTGTGTGCTTGGATGAACTGGGTGTAGGCAAGGAGGTTAGGTAGCTCTAGCCAACTTAGTTGGTGAAGGGAATTACAGTGGTGGGAAAAGGCTCTATGACCAGCAGCACATTTTGATATATGCAGCAAATCAGTCAAGGCTGCGTCTGAGATGGCCTTGTATGCTAGACAAAGGTCAGCTCAGAGAAGTCTGTATGAGGTACAGGGCTTTTAGTCTATCTGTACAGGATAGGAGTTTGAGACCCTAGTTTTCCTGGTCAGGAACCACTGTGGTCTCTCCAGCTGCTGCATCTGTTTGCCAGAGTACATGATGAATGGGGCGATAATGGGTCTGTTAAGGGAGGAGTACAGGGATGTTATGACCACCTTGATCCTGGATGAGATACCCCTGATTTTGAGGTGGGCCATGTAGAAAGCCTTCCGTACAATAGAGACAATGTGGTGGTCTAAACTCAGGTTGCTGTCAATCTAGGTGCCCAAGTCCCTCACAACTGATTGCTTACTTAGGACCTTGTTATTAATGCGATAATTTTTGGAGACATCACTCAACCCAAAGGGGATGATGATGCATTTCTTGGCATTCAGTTTGAGGCCATGCTACTGGCACCAGTCCTTAGTTTAGGTATGCCCTCTTTGAGCATGTTCACATCACTAGGGGAATTTAAGGTAGCACCAAACTTGCAGTCATCTGCAAACTTAGTCAGCCACAGACCACTGGTTTTGACTTGTACCTCAGAAAAGTATATCCCAAACAGTAGAGGCCCCAAAACTGATCCTTGGGCACACAGCTCATTATGGCTTTACTACTAGAAGAGGCTTCCCCTATTTTGACTGAGTGGGTTCTATCAGTGAGCCAGTTAGCTACTTGTCTGGTAACATACGGGTTGGTGTCTAGCTGGGAGAGTTTATCTATTATGCCCGAGTGGGGAATAGTGTCGAAGGCTTTGGCTAGGTCAAGGTAGGTGGTTTGCATCATCTTCCCCTCATCCATGGCTTTGGTGACTGTTTCAAAGAAGTCGACCAAGTTTAACAGGCATGATCTCCCTTTGACAAAACCAAAGTGTGTGGGCGTTTTGAGGTTGCCAATGTCCTTGTTCATAAGGTCCATGATAATGCATTCCATGGCCTTGCAGATCAGGCTAGTTAGGCTGATGGGCCTATAAACTGCCTGGGTCAGTGGACACTCCACCTTTGTTTAGAGGGCTGACAGTGGCTGTCCTCCATTCAGCTGGGATGAAACTGTTGCTCAGGCTTTGGTTGAATAGGGTGCCTAATGAAGATGAGAGCTCATGCCTGAGTTTATGTAAGACACAGCCAGGGATTTTGTCAGGTCCCATGGAGCCTGTATTTTCTTGCCTTTGAGAGGGCATTAAAGAGCTCCCTGGAGATGAGGGGAGGGGAGTAGGTACTGAAGATGTCCTGGTTTATTGATGGGGGGATGGGTGAAGTTTTCACTGTTTGTCAGCAGGTTGTCTATATCTGTGGCTTTTGTATATGTGGTGTTCTTGACCACCAGTTCAGAGCAGATTTGAGTGTTACTTTCGAGATTGCAGATGTATGTGAAAAAGGCCTTGTGATTGTTCATAGTGGATGTGGCCAATTTGGACTCAAATTCAGCCTTAGAGGATTTCACCAGTGTCTGTATTTGCTTGTTCAGGCAAATAAGTGATTGCTTCCAACTTGGCTCTTGCTCTTTCTTGGTCCTGGGAAGTAATTTTTTTTCCTTTTATGATAGAGTTTGTTTATAACTGCTGTCCACCAGACAGGTTTACACTTCCTTGAGCAGATGATTTTGTCTTATCAGGTATTGCTGAGTCCATACAGCTATGTAGGTGATCATATAGTTTTATGGTGTAGGCTTGGACATTAGTGCTAGTTCCAACTGAAGGGATGATGACTGTGTAGTTGCTTATACCTGCTCTTAGGAGATTGCAGTCAGCTTTGGGGGGGGGCTTTGAAAATGATCACTTTATGGTCAAATCTTACTAAGGAGGATTACACTGTAGAGTTGTTATAGTGGCTATCCATGTTGGTTAGTACCAGGTCCAGAATATTTTCACCTCTCATGGGGCTGTTGACCAGCTGATTCAATACATTGCACTGAAGAAGTCAAGAATTTTTGGGTGTTCATGTTTGTGCTAGAATAGGTCTTCCACTCTATGATTGGGTAGTTAAAGTCACCCAGGATCAGGGTGGAAGGTTGAATTTTGATGGATTCAAGTTAAGTCCACATAGGTGTAGTGGGCATTCTGAGTCATGGCTGGGCGTCTGTAGCTAGCTATGATTTGAATAGGTGTTATGTCAACAGTTAACTGCACTTGAAGTGTTTCCTGTGTGTCATACAATTTAACCAGCCAGGAGGTGTGTACATCTTTGATAAGTATTGAAACTTCACCTCCTTTGGCTTTGTAGCCCTCCGTTTTGGGGTCTGAAAGTATGATAGGATAAGTAACCTGGTAAGGCTGGGGTGCTCTCATTAACTCTGAAGCAGGTTTCAGTGACTGCACAAATGTCTGCCTCCTCCATGGTGATGAATGCTTGCAGTGTGTGCAGTGTCATTCTAAGACTCCTAGCGTTTAGCAGTATGACCATTACATTTTGTTTAGAAAAATTTTTTACGTTGGTATTTGTGTGCTGATGAGTTTGCCTAAAAAGGCACTATGGGGGAGGCAAGAACCTTTGCTAGAAGCCAGAAGCCCAGGGGAGGCAGATGAAGGCCATCTCTGGCAAAGCATCATGGTCTATCAATCATGTCCTCCCAGGCTGTCAGGTACTGGATTCCCTTGGAATGACACCAGAAACTAATCCAATTGTTAATGTCAATCATTTTCTGTTTATACTGAGGTATCATTCTGGGTGATGGTAGGATACTGCAACATATGTCAGTGTAAAGAAAGAAGCCGCGGTGGTGCAGCGGTAGCATTGTTGCCTCACAGCAAGAGGTACTTCCGTTCAATTCTCAGCAGGAGCGCCTTCTGTGTGGAGTCTGCATATCCTCCCCACGGTCGACTGGCGTTCGAAAGACATGCATGAATGGGCGTGTCTTTGTTGAAGGCTGGGCATCAGGCTGGCAACTTGGCACTGTAAAAATCTACTGCCAATCATTAGCAGACCGGTGTTCCGCTGTGGCGACCCCTAACTGTGAAAAGCCAGAAGAAGAAGAATGTCAGTGTAAAGAAAGCTAAAAACTTGCTTCTATCTATTCTTCAGGTGAGCTACACACTAAGAAATCTATTACATCTTTTAAATATAAAATATATTACAACATTTCAATGGTTTCTCATAACAATGATCCTTTGCTGATATGGTTTACAATTTTCTATATCCTTTCTGGATATTTGAACACAAAATGAAACTTAAAATGTAAATGTTATGTCTGAGCATAATTACTGCTCTTAGTGTTTCATTTTTGGCTTTCTTCCAGCATATTCCTATTTCATTCTTATTTTCTTGTGTGTTTTATTCATGCTTCTGTATAATTTAAACAAATACAAAATGACAAAAAGTACCAATTAATCTACAGGCAATCTGTCTAAAAGAATATAGAGAAGAAAAAACGGACAGATTTAATGTTTTCCATATACAGGTAAAACAAACAGGAATTTGCATCAAAAATGTAGAATGTGCAAGAATAGATTAAAAGAGTCTAAACAGAGAACAGACAGATTTCTGGAAGTTTTAATCATTTATTTTGAGGCAAGATGCTTAATCAGTTATCTTTCCTTTAGTTAAAGTTGAAAATAAGCTATCCATGTATTGAAAGGGAAAAGTCAATTTTAATTCCTGCAGAAAAGATAATGCTGTTAGTGTTTTTTGCTTTGTATTACAATAACTTTATTGAGCTACTATTTATGTCAGCAGTCAATGCTTATAAAATTGATAAATAGTGCTTCTAAGCAAAACAGCAGTAGGAAAATAGGGTCAGGAGGACTGAATCAACTGCAGCATAAAAGAACTATAGCTATCGCTGTCAATAATGACAGACTAAACGATAAATAATTTTACTTCAGACTGAGAAATATATCAGAAAACTAAGACTTAATCATTTACATAGCAAACTGAAAAAAGAAAGGTGTATCAATTCTGCTAAGAGAACTTATAACCGTGAAAGGAATATTTAAGATTGCCAGGACATTGTCATTCATATACAGTTTGTAGAACAAGGTCACATACTCTGTCATTCCTTTTCTATGATAATTGTACAAAGTGAGGTATGATTTTAAATAGCAGTCAAAATGAATGTCTCATTTCCTGACTACACAACACATGGGAATAGATTTGGATCCTTTCACATTGGTATATATTATTCAGAAAAAGGGTTAGTTTAAAGGTAAAATGATTTGTATTTGCTACAGTATAATGCAAGCTTATTTCAAGGCTTCAGATTTCCCCGCTTACCATGATCTGTGCAATTAGAAGGCTACATATTTACTCAGTTCTTTCCTTCAAAACTTGTCGATTTTCAGTTTGTGGTGCTGGAATATAGCTGTGAGAATGAGCTCACTATTTTAAGGCCAACACCACGAACCCTTTATGGATAGTGATATCTGCATCAGAAGAAATGGATGGAGAAGAAACAAAGCAGGAAAGGAAGGAAACAAGATCAAAGAAAATACAATCTTTGCAAAAGAAATTAAAAAATGTTTTCAAAAGATGAATAAAAGTGCATTTCAACTATTTTTAAAACTAATGAACTGTGTTACTGCAAACTTCAGTTCTGTTTTCCAGAAAATAAGCAACACTTTGTAATAATGCTTATAATAAGAAACACACTGTTTTTTGTGTATTTATTTTTGCTGAAAACCAAATTCTTTCAGAGAGACAAAATAACAAGTTGTTGACAGAAAGAGTGGAAAGCAGTTTCTTCTTGTAAAACCACATGCTTCCAGTGCTCAGTTTTATTCACTGCACACAGCTATAAATGCAAGTCTTCAAGCCTTACATGAAACTTTTATGGGGCAGCAGTTAATGTGGTTGATTGCACAGTTTGGGACAATGTTAACTGCAGGTTTCCATGTGTTAAACATTCACTTTATCAAATGTCTGCTTAGCAGAGAGTTCATTTGCTGAAAAAGGTAAGTAATTGTGTATGTAATTAAGGAGAGAGAGAGAGAGAGAGAGAGAGAGAGTGTGTGTGTGTGTGTGTGTGTGTGTGTGTGTGTGTGTGTGTACATTTATGCCACTTAGGGTTAGACTTAGGCTTAGTTAAAAGAATAGTTTCAAGGAGTGCACGTTGGTTGATTAGAGTATGTTTCTGCAAATTATTAGGATCAAAGTTAGGGCTTGAACAGTGGATAGTTTTAGGGCTGGAATCCAAAAGAAAATTGTGAACTGTGCAGCACCCTGAAGGAAGATGTCAGCATATCATTGGTGGATAAGATTCTGTAACATACACTAAAAGTAGACCAAGTAATTATCGGTTCATCATAAGATAAATACAGACTCAGTGCACACCCACATGATTCCAATGCACAACATGTATGTTCAATGCAAAATAAATGCAACAAAGTACTTCACCAACAACTTTCTGAAAGGACTCAGTGGAAGCCATATGTGATTTATCTTAACACCACTATATTCTACATATTCTCAAGAAAACCTGAGGAGTCCATAAACCTTATTTTAAACAACGTAACTGGCATTTAATGCACTACAGCAGGCTGAGGCACTGTAAGTGAAAATAGAGGGCAGTCTTCAAATCCATCCCTGAAGGCATCCAGCTAGGCACTGGGCCAGGATACAGTTAAGCTAGCTCTCTGATCAAGAAATAATTGATACAGCTAAGGCAGAGAGATGGTGCAGGCTGTGTGCAGAATGTGTGCACCCCACATGTATGAACATAGTCCTCTGGGTAACCCGGTTCCAATTGAAATAAAAGTGTGTCTGAGTCTAGGTAAACTGGCCTCTCAGAAATTTCAGCAGTATATGTGAGTTGCTGTAGGAGTGTCCCAGGTAGCTGCCAGGTGAATCTTCTCACATTTCCTGACAGCAATGTGCACCAAGGTGGATGAATATATCCATTTCTCAACAACACTCATGGAACGCAAAACTGCCATGCAGCAGTTCTATACCACAGCCAACCTGCCCCTTCTCCTTGGTACAATAGACTGCACTCATGTCCCAAACAAAACTCATCTGCTGGAAGGTTCATCAATAGAAAGGGGTGGCCATTCCTTAATTGTCAGGCGTCATGCTCAGCAGACAACCTCATTGCCAATATCATGGCAACACACCCCGAACATGTGCATGATGCTGCAATATGGAGGGAAAGTAGTCTGAGGGCTGCTTTGTAACATAGTGAGATTCTTGAGGCACTGCTACTCAGTAAATGCAGGACCCCAGCTATGATGTAAGCATAACCTAGAGCTGCCAACAATAAACATACGCAGCTGATATTTGTTATCTCCTTCCTACAAGTAGCTGACTGTTGTTATCCACTGGAGCCTTGGCTACTGATGCCATACAAATCCTCATTAGCCCCTGCTGAGGATGCATGCAACAGTGCACACACTGCAACATGAAACACCATTGTGTGTTTGGCTTGCTGAAAGCAAGATTCAGATGTCTAGACACAGCTGCTGGTGCACAACAATACACACCAGAAAAGCCATCACAGATGGTTGCAGTGTGTTCCATGTGACACAACATTATAACAGGAAATATAGTGGCATACCACCTGCAGGTGTGAGTGACCTACCCCAAGAACAACCCCAGATGTCTGATGAAGGTATATCAGAGCTGGCACAAGATGATCAGGAGGACACAGTGGTGAGAAGAAATAAGCGTGGATGATGGAGGATGCAGCCTTATATCCTAGCTCAGGCAATACAGCAGCATCTGACATACACCTCTTAGTCATGCCAAGCCACGGGTACAAAGGTACAAAGACTAAACAGTGATTTTCATGTATTGCCCCACAGCAGCAGCAGCAGCATTGAGCATGACTAATGGAAAGAAACCATTAGTGGCCCACAATGAACATCATACATAACAGGAGCATAACACTCAGCAAGGAACACATCTGGATGTATACAGAGGAAACATTAATGCAGGAAGTCACTCTGCTAGGTACATTACTAAGGAGGACCATGAAACAGATGGGTGGGACACACGAGGTATATACAACAGAAGGTGTCACTGGACAGGTAGGATGTCATCATATAAATAACTAGCATGGGAAGGTAGGCATTAAATAGCCAGTACTACACAAAATCAAGTCATATGCAATGTATGAAAATGCATCAGCACAAACATAACCAAAAAGCAGGAGCCCTACACTAACACTGATGCATCACACATGGCAATGTACTATGTGCAACAGTGTGTTATAACACAATAAAAAGCATACAACAACATAAGTAATTAAAAACATCCCAATGATGGATCAAAAAGAAAATAAACACAAACAAGCCTCACATCCCATGTCTGATATGGAATGTCACATATAAGGCAGCACTTCAGTGCACAGGTTATTACTGCAACATAAACAAGTGGAGATAGGAATACAGTTGAATATGTAGACCATCAAAGACAGTAACTATACAACAGACATGGAACATGCATCATCATTGGGGACACAGTATAGGTAAATGTGTGTGTGTGTGCGTGAGTGTGTGTGTGTGTGTGTGTGTGTGTGTGTGTGTGTGTGTGTGTGTGTGTGTGTGTGTGTGTGTGTGTGTGTCTATGTTTGAGTGTGTGTGGAATCAATGATATATGGGAAGGCACACATGCGAACTACATGTCATCATGGGGATGGAAAATGGAAACAGGTATACAGGAATGGAGTGAGTGCTGAGGGTGAGACATGTGCAGTATCATATTGAAATGCCATAAGAAACACAGGTATGCATACAGAGCCATACCTGTGCATGTGGAAATTTCAGGCAACAAGCACAAGTGTGATGCAGCAATCAGTGCTAAATAATTAAAATAACATGTTGTTAATCATGTAAATATGTGCTATATGTCCACTAGCAAGTGATGCAAACAGAAGCATGAAGTTGTATATAGAATATTGTTGTCAATATCTGTACTGACATATACCAATAACAAATGAGTACAACATATCACAACCTGAAGTTAGTCACCTTGGTCAGATAAAGGATCAGAAAATCTCTGTGACATTGGCGTCAGACATTTGAAAAGAAACCTACAGATTACTTAATCAGTGGTCATCACAGTGGTCTTCATTGTCTCATGGTCAAAATGACACAACAGGACATAGAAACATAGGATCAAAGGATTACAGGAGGTTACTAAGCTAATGGCCATACATCAGACTACCTGCCAATATTATTCTAATACAGTTTTGGGCACCAACACTACTGTTCTGGCTGATTGCGCTACGTCTGGAAACAATTGTACCATAATGCAGTAACAAGGAACTTGTTGTGGTGACACCAGCATTTTGGGACACAGTGCAAGTAGGAACAACACTTTTATATGACAGTCATGACTGCTGGGCTATCAGTAGAGTCATCAACAGCAGATGTGTGTGTGTGCACATACATTGATGTCTGAGGGCCATATGTGGGTGTAATGAGATGGGCTCTGCCTTTCTCCACTGAAGGTAATCAGCTTATTACAGTTAGGGCAAATATCACCCAGTTATTACTACAGCACTGCACTAGATGCACTAGAGCTTTCAACAGAGCATGCAACAGATAACAAATGTTCATGCTGTGCAGTCAGTGTTGCCATGACCTCTCCATGTCTGTGCTCCTGACCTTCACATAACACTTGCAACTGTTGTGCTCCTGATCAGTGGTACAGGCAAGTGTACACAGGTCAGAGATATGCCATTGCTGTCAACATTCATGTGCCTGCAGTAGTAATCATACACCCTCTGACACGCATCCATGCATATCAGCTACACTCCCATGTGTAGTCAGATGGACAGTATTGTTCCATCATGGGGAAGAGTTGCCATTATTATCAGAATCTACATGGGACAATGGGTCATAGTATAGGATCATAGGATCATAGGAATGTACTAGGCTATTGGCCCTGAGGCCCTTACAAGCCTAGCCAAGAGTTTAGCCCATGTTCTGACAAGTCAGCACCTGATACCCTTGTCCAGCAGGGACACAGGTGGAATCAGAGGGGTGAATTTTTTTTTCTTCATCCAGTTATCCAGGTTGCACTTAAAAAGGGTTAATGAGGTACTCTGCTTGATGTGGAGAAGGAGTATATTCCACAGAAGGGGGAGCCTCTGCGGCATACATCTGTCCAGCTAACAAGTCCTATTGATGTCACAGACCAGGATGAGGTCATGCATGTGGGTTACTGTAGTGGAGCTTCACTTGCAGATATGCAGCAATACCATTAAGGCAGGGTGTGAGATTGCTTTGTATGACAATCAGAGGTTACCTTTGAGGAGTCTGTATGAGACTGAGTCAAGGGCCAGGGCTTTTAGCCTATCTGTGTATGGTCAATGGCTGAGGCCATGGATTTTCCTGGTGAGGAACATCTGTGGTCTCTCCAGCTGCTGCATGTGGTCTATATTATAACATCGAAGTTGTAAAACTTCGAATGTTATATCGAACCCACTACATCGAAGGATGAAAATAGTGAAGCCCCGGAACATTGAATTCTTACTTAGGGCAAGATTTCAGTGGGCCATTCCATGGATTCACTGTTTCCTCCACTGTGGTGCGATAGTTACGGACCTTAGGGTTAGGGTGCGGGTTAAGCTAAGTGGAGAGGGGAAAATGTATGTATGGTGTAGTGTAGGGTTGGGTTTTATTAACTGTATGTGTGTGAATTAATTAGTTTGTTTGTGTATAGTTTCATAGGTAAGTGTGCGATCGTTACGGACCTTAGGGTTAGGGTGTGGGTTAAGGTAAGTGGATAAGTAGGAATGTATGTATGGTTTAGTGTAGGGTTGGGTTTTGTTAACTGTATGCGTGTGTGTATTAATTTGTTTGTGTATAGTTTCGTAGGGTGAGTGTGCGATAGTTATGGACTTTAGGGTTAGGGTGCGGGTTAAGGTTAGTGGATAGATAGGAATGTATGTATGTATGGTTTAGTGTAGGGTTAAAAGTAGAGTTTTGTTAAGTGCATGTGTGTGGTTTATTTATTTTGGAGTGCTTGTGCTGTGTGTATGTTTCTCAGAACAGCGAGTTTTTTCCCCAGGGAAAAAATTCACTATTCTGAGTGTTTGTTGTTATCATATTTCAAAATTCCAAGTTCAAGCTTATGGTGTTCGATATTTTGGAATTTCGAATGTATGATATAGACCCGCTGCATGTGCTTTATGAGGTACACACTGAAAGGGGCATTGCACTCAATAATGAGTCTTATAAGGGAAGAATACAGGGATGTTATGACCTCCTTGTTCTGGAAAAGATACCCTTACTAATGAGGTGAGCCATGTAGAAAGCTTTCTGTACAATGAAGGCAATATGCTGGTCAAAAGTCAGTTTGCTATCAACCTGGTTACCCAAGTCCCTCATGGCTGATTGAGTGCTTAGGACCTTGTTATTAATGTGATAATTTGTGGGGATGTTCCTCTCCCCAAAGAGGATGATGATGCAATTTTTGGCATTCAGTTTGAGGCCATATTTCTGGTACCAGTCATTTGTTTGGGTGAGACCCTCTTGGAGGATTTCCACATCACTAGAGAAATTGATGACAGTGCCTAGCTTGCAGTCATCTGTAAACTTGGTCAGCCGCAGTGCACTGGTTTTGGCCTGCACCTCAAGAAAGTATATCCCAAACAACAGAGGCCCCAAGACCAATCCCTGGGGTACACCGCTCATTATGGGTCTACTGCTTAAGGTGGTTTCCCCTATTTTGATTAGGTGTGTTCAATCAGTGAGCCAATTCGCTACCCATCTGGTACCATGCAGACTGATGCCTAGTTGAGAGAGTTTATTTATTATACATTAGTGGGGAATAGTATTGAAGGCTTTGGCCAGGTCAAGGTAGGCTGTGTGCACAGTTTTCCCCTCATCCATGGCTTTGGTGACTGTCTCAAAGAAATCAACCAAATTTAAAAGGCATGACCTGCCCTTTATGAAACCAAACTGTGTGTGACTGAGTGTTTGGAGGTTGCCAATATCCTTTGTTAATGAGGTCAATGATAATCCTTCACATGGCCTTGCAGATCAGACTAGTTAGGCTGATGGGTCTATAATTTCCTGGATCAGTGGATGCTCCACCTTTGTGCAAAGGGATGACAGTGGCTGTCCACCACTTGGCTGGGATGAAGCTGGTAGTCAGGCTTTGGTTGAACAGGGGCCTAATGATGTTGCAAATTCCTACCTGAGTTCATGTAGGATGCAGCCTGGGATGTTATCGGGTCCCACGGAGGGTGTATTTTTTTGCCTTTGAGAGGGCAGTGATGACTTGCTCCCTAGAGATAAGGGGGGCAGGTCCTGGGGATGTCCTGATTTACTGATGGGGGGAGAGGGGTGAAGTTTTCACTGAAACTGTCTGCCAGCAGGTTGGCTATATCTACAGCATTTGTGTATGTGGTGTACTTCCTTTGAGACTGCAGACATATGTGAAGAAGGCCTTATGATGGTCTTTAGTAGATGTGGCCAGTTTGGACTCAAGTTTGCTTTGGAGGATTTCACTAGTGCTCTTATGTGCTTGTTCAGGCTAATGAGAGATTGCTTCCTATTAGGCACCTGCTGTTTCTTGGTCCTGGACAGCAATTGTTTCCTTTTATTATCATGTATCATCATCATGTCCATCATCTGATTTCCCTACATCATCAGAATGGCTGGCCACAATATCCTCCATATCAGAGGCTAGACCATGAACTTCATGGATGTCCCCTACAGGGCTGGACAATGAAACAAATACAGTGGCCTATGTGCCATGGGCCATACTATCACAGTTAGGCACATCACATCCCACCTCAGGATCAGTGGGAAGGTTATTGGAGGAGAAAAGTAGTAGATGTGCTGAAAATAGACAGATGACCCATATTACATGCATTCCCAGAAATCAAATAATAATGCATAATACTGAAATCTGGGACAACTATAAAACTACTATGTTAATGATGATATTGACTTACCAGGTAATCATGGCTGTGGGTGGTTTAGGGACCCTGTATAACAGAGATATGCCATGTAATTTACATATCAAACAAATATGACAGATAATGTCACTACAGCTACTAAAATGACATATCCTCCTATAAGTGCACTACCAGTGGTGAGGGTTGAAATGCCACTGTCAAGTGAAAAGGCAGACATAGACAAATCATTATTAAGCTCAAACAAGGCATCATGTAGCATTACACATGAGATATAACACACAGGAGATAATATATACACATACACCTGAGGGTTGGGAGGGTGGCCTAATGGTTAAGGTGTTTGCCTTACAAACACAAGGTGCAGGGTTTGAGTCTCACAAGGGATAATTATCTAGGCTTAAAATGGCTCACAAGGGCAATTAGCTTAGTACTACTCTATGAACCTATGAGCCTATGAACAAACATCTGAGGTATAACACACAGGAGATAATATACACACATACACCAGAGGTATAGCACACAGGAGATAATATACACACATACACCTGAGGTATAACACACAGGAGATAATATACACACATACGCCTGAAGTATAACACACAGGAGATAATATACACACATACACCTGAGGTATAAAACACAGGAGATAATATACACACATACACCTGAGGTATAACACACAGGAGATAATATACGCACATACACTTGAGGTATAACACATAGGAGATAATATACACACATACACCTGAGGTGTAAAACATAGGAGATAATATACACACATACACCTGAGGTATAACACACAGGAGATAATATACACACAGACACCTGAGGTATAACACACAGGAGATAATATACACACATGCACCTGAGGTATAACACACAGGGGATAATATACACACATACACCTGAGGTATAACACACAGGAGATAATATATGCACATACACTTGAGGTATAACACACAGGAGATAATATACGCGCATACACCTGAGATATAACACACAGGAGATAATATACGCACATACACCTGAGGTATAACACACAGGAGATAATATACAAACATATACCTGAGGTATAACACACGGGAGATTATATACACATATACACCTGAAGTATAACACCCAGAAGATAATATACGCACATACACCTGAAGTATTCCACACAGGAGATAATATATACACATACACCTGAGGTATAACACACAGCAAATAAGGTAGACACATACCTGACATGTGAGATAATAGAGACACATACCTAATGGGTGAGGATGATGATCAGATTGCAGGTGTCTGACGAAGGTGCACAAGACCTCAGTAGTCATGAAGAGCACAGATGTGATTATCAGTAGTGAAATGTAGCAAAAAGAAACAATGCCGTATCAGGCATGTCCTCCCTGTTTGGAGAGTGTATCATCTGCCATAATGCAGATTCTGTATTATAACAAGCCACACAAACAGCAACATGTGATTAGAGTCAGATACAGGATATGGAGACACTTACATGACAAATGGTGCACATATTGGCCAGATGTACTTATGTAGGGAACAAGGCAAAATGAATATGTCCACAGGTTTGCTAAACATTCCTGCACAATATCAACCACATGAACATCACAAGATCTGTCTGCATGTGCAGCTTCATGGCCCATGTCTTGTGATGATGTATCAGTAGGTTAACATTGCACACAAACAGTAACACAGTCATAATCATCACTCTCTCTCTAAAACACCTAAACTGGCTTGAATTACCCCACCAGCTTCTTCTCTCTCAGCTCCAGATCATCCATTCTATCCTATACCAGCCTTCCTACTGCCCAGCACTACCCCCCCCTCTCATCTCCCATTATTCTCCCTCCAGACCTCTCCAAAGCTCTAACCATGACCTACTAGAAATCTACAAACCCCAAGTCTAAATGTGGACGCAACATGTACAGCTATCACCCCACTATTGCCTGAGATAGGCTCCCACTAGAAATCAGGACCCTTACACATCCTAAACAATTTAAGACAGCCACCAAAAAGCACTTTAAAAGTCACTGGTCCTGCCACTGCACTCTCCCTCCTTAACATCCCCTACTTCTCATACCTTAATCTACTTTCTGCCCTTAACTCACTCTTCTCACTAGCTCTCTCTGATCTTCCTTGACTACTCTTTCTACTGTCTTCTAAAATCTATTAAGCAAATTGCCTCAGAGAAACATTCTATTGTAATTGTCTTGCCTTCATGCAACTACATCATGACAAAACTGAGTTTTTTTAACCACTTACCCCAAAAACTGTACTCATCTTAATGACATTTATTTTTATACAGCTTGAAATAGTTATGCTATACTCCTGATTATTGACACTGTATAACACTGTATTGCTACTTAATGCCTTGCCCTGTAACATTGATGTTTAACGCTAATTTATAATGAAAATTGCATAACATGTTGGAGCTTTTCTCCCTGGGCCTCCGCTGAAAAAGGGCTCTTCAGGTCAGTCGGACAATCCCAGTCAAATGTGAAAATAAATAAATAAAATAAATAATAGGAAACAGAGGCACACAACAATTATGGATCACACTAACAGGATATAGAGACACTCACATTACATGAGTCACTGCTGTTCTGATGTCGTGGGGCCTATGCAATTGAAAACCACAACATCACACATGTTGCTGAGAGTATTATATATGTATGTACTGTGTTAGTAGTAAGACTGCGGTAGTGGTGCTGTGGTAGCATTGTCGCCTCATAGTAAGACGTACTGTTCGATTCTCAGCTAGAGCGTCTTCTGTGTGGAGACATGCGTGAATGGGCGTACCTTCGTTGAAGGTTGTGCGTCAGGGCTGGCAACTCGGCACGTAAAAAACTACTGCCAATCATTAGTGGACCAGAGTTCCACTGTGGCGACCCCTAACCGGGAAAAGCCGAAAGATACACAACATGTACTGTGTTAGTATGAAAACAGGTTATAACACTTAATTTGTCTATCCACATCGAGTGCTTTCAAGTTCACAACAGCAATCTGCTGCAGTAATACAAATATAACATAATAGTACTAAGTGTTAATGAATGTCTTTCAATGTGAATTTCTCAAACAGGGAAAATGAAATAATAATGAGAATTGGTATATCCAATAGTGTTTGTGAATGTTGGACATACCTTTACGTCCTGGAATACCTGCCTCAATACCTCCCCTGAGTATCTGAAGATTCTGGTTGGTGGTATGACGTGAGGCCAGGAATATCATTATCTCCTCCGGGGGGGAGGGGTGTAAGAGTGGCCCACCTGCAGTGGCATTCTGTTATAGTGACAGAGTCAGCTGGCTGCAAAGAAGATCATGTCAATACAACATCATCAACAGACCTCACTAAATCTGTTGCGACCACCCACAGCATTGATTATGTGTCATTTCCTTCCTTACTTAATTCTTCCAGACAGCATTGCTTATTCATCCAAGAAGGTTGAGGCCATGCTGGTGCAGAGCCTCAGTTATTATTTCATTTTCTCTGTGTGAGAAATTTTATGTCCTGTTTCTGTTGTACATCTGGAAATTGCATATCTTAGATTTTCTATAGGGGCTCACATATTGACATGAATAATAATAATGTTAAAAGCATACATCAGTTGAATGGCTCACCTGTCATTTACAGTACAAAGCTATGGAAAACAATTGTATCATGTATAACACTGTTATGTACAGATAATCTGAATGAACATGAAAAATATGTCAGATTAAGTAATCCTTACAGCGAAACATCACCACATCTATCAATCCATTTAACTAGTTTGAATAAATCATATATGCAGAGGTGAGATTTGAAGTCATGTCAGTGGATATTATTACATAAGGACCAAACACATAACCAGTGTGCCACAATGCCAGTACTATAGCAGTGGTGTCCCACACTTACATGCATATGCAGACAGAATCAGCATTTCTACCTATAACTATAGAATGTATCTAAGATATTATCAAAGTCAGTGACAGACACAAAAAATGTAAATGCCATACTGGAATTTATATAGAAATAGGGCAATAAAATGTCAGCGTATTAAAATGACCAGTTATGCAGTCATGACTACATGTCACCACAAGAAATAATGTAAATTCTAAGCCATCCTGATGTTGCCTCTATCACATTGAATGTACTCACAAATACTACTATATGAATAACAATTAGACAGTATCTGTAAATCAGTAACTGAACATACATTGGAAAAAGTTCTATAATAAAGCTTTCATAATTGGCTCCAAGGAACATGAGCCACACAGAGGCAGACACAGCCTCCCCTAATAAATGTGATGCAAAACAGGCTAATAAAGTCTGGTGATAGTCATGTAAAACCAGGCATTTTCAGTGATCAAAGGGTGAAGCACTCCATTAAATGGAACTGATGAATCTCAGGTGAAAGTGGTTTCTTAAGTATAGTTCTATGTATAGTTGGAGCTCATGGTGTAGAATTATCTCAGGTTCACAGACAGCCATTTAATCCTTAAAGAAACAAGTATGAGAGACATGGATGTACACAGTTTCACTGGAGGCAAAATATCCTGCATACAAACAAGGTTACCAAAGGAGACACACTATATCAACCATACACAGTGTCCACCACACATGGACCAACTTATTCTGAAGCACTAAAAAGCAATCATCACAAACTTTAAAGTTCTCTTAAGCCTATAAACAGGAAAGCCTATCTTCACCAATCTCTAAAGCACTCACCAAAAGCAACACCAAACACCACACGTATGCCTACATCCAGTGGAGTCCCAAGAGCAAAGCTGATAAGGCAAGCAAACACAGTACCCTGGAATCTTGTCATGGGCAGCTCCATTGTACGACACATAGATGCTGCACTCACCAGACTGAACAAGCAGAGGATAACGGTAAGTTGCTTACCTGGAGCCAGGATCCACTAAGTTACGTATTTTCTATCATAGATGATGTGATTGCTAATGACCTGAGTTGTAGTTCCCTGGAGTATATGAAAAGAGACATTTTTGATCTGTCTGAATATGTATCTCAGGCAGGTATGTGCATTGCACTGAGCAGCATTCTCCTCTTCTGAAGGATAATACCACATTACAAACAAAAGATGACTGACTTCACAAATTAGCTTAGTTTCTGGTGTTTGCCTGGGGGGATTCAATATTTGTCAGCACGGGAGGACATGATTAACAAAGGATGATCTGCACCTGTCTCCTCTAGGCTTCCAAATGCTGGATAAAACTTTATCCACCACCTAAGAACCTTCTTTAGGCAATGCCAAATTGACAAACCTACCAGCATAGTGAATAAAGCTCAAAGAAATCTAAAGGTGTTACTGCTCTATGCTAGGATCTTAAACAAGAAACTCTGCACCCTACAAGCTCTCCTTACTCTGAAGAACATAGACATCAGTCCCATTACAGAGGCTTGGTTTAAATCTACAGAAAGTACTCCAGCAATGCAAGACCTCAGAGGCTTCCAAACATTTAGACCATCTGCTGCACAGACAGGGACGAAAGGCAACAAGCATAACTCTAAGTTGGTTAAACAGAATGATACCCTGAAGTTTATTCATCTGCAAATCAACATAGACAAAGTCCCATGCCATATCCTAGCAGCTATAGGTCACCATCTATGTCCTCGGGTTGTGTAGCTCATACCAAGACCTACTGGAGACTCTCAACATCAAACCAAATACCCTATGCATGGGAGACTTAACTACCCCACTATAGAGTGGGAAACATACACTGCTTCATACTCAGAGGAGCAAAAATTCCTGCACATTATTAACGCAGATGTGCTTGATCAGATTGTGTGCACACCCACCAGAGGTTCAAACATACCAGACCAAATACACACCAATATGGGAGACCCCCCCCCCCATGTCCCATTATCACTGGTAAGGTTGGACCACAAAGCTGTCTCCTTTGAAATAAAAATCAGCTCAGTAACCCCAGAAAACCTTGTAAAAGTTATGAACTATTCCAAAACAAACTATATCCTACTAAGCAATAGCCTGTGAAAATCCAATGCCCCTCCCAACCCTGAGTTTAAGGCAATCTATGCAGAATTATTCACAGAGACTCTGTACAGCCATGTAAATGGCTGTATAGAGGCTACTGTACCTACTAGAATTAAGTCCAAGACAAACTCTAAAAACAAAGCACACTGGTGGAATCCTAACCTTAATAGGGTATATAGCAAATGGAAAAAAAGTAATGGCTATAATCAGGAAGACCAACTCCCATAATGTTAGGAGCTCTCTAATTAAATTAAACAGGAGAGTAAGAGGACTAATTAGGTCCAACAAGGCCAATTACTAGGTCAAGATAGTGGCACAGGAAAAAGACAACCACAACTATGTCCAAATCCTCAAAGGCAATCCACAGTGAGCTGAACGGGCAGTCAGTAGTCCCACCTTCACTGAGCAGAATGACATAGCAAATTTTCTGGCTGACAAATTTAGCTCAAAGTTCACCCCAACTCCTCCCTCACCTCCCCCCATCAAATACCTACTAGCATAACCCCCCAGCTGTTAACAGGAAGTAGGTCCCGGCAACACTCACTAAGGTCAAAAACACAGCCTCAGTGGGTCTCAACAACATCCAAGATGGTTCCTAAATAGATTGAAACATGATCTACCAATACCACTTGAGTCAATTTTTAACTATCGCCTTAAAATAGGCTTTGGACCACAAGAATGGAGGACTGCAACGGTTATCGCACTTCACAAGGGTGGACAATCAACCAACCCCAGAAACTACAGACCTATTAGTCTGACTAGTCTAATATGCAAAGGCATAGAATGAATTATCATGGAAATGATCAACAAAGGCAACTTTCAGACACAGGAAACAACCCAGTTTGGCTTTGTAAAGGTAAGGTCATGTCTATTAAACCTGGTGGACTTCTTTGGGAAGGTCACCAAGGCAATAGCTGAGGTGAATTTGGTGCGTACCACCTACCTGGACCTGGTTAAGACATTCAATACAATATCCCACTGTACCTGACTAACTCAGCAAATTGGGCATAGACCCCTACATATCTTGCTGGATTGCCAGCTGGCTCCCAGACTGGACCCAGGAAGTCAAGACTGGTGATACCACCTCCACTAAGAGACTGATCACCCATGGGGCACCATAGGACTCCATGTTGGGACCACTATTATTTAGTATTTACTTCTCAGAGGTTAAGGCTAATGTTGGCGGCATTTGGCTGACCCAGTTCACAGATGTCTGCAAACTGGGAGCTATCATAGATTTCTCAATGACACAGACATCTTACAAGAGGGTCTAACAAAGACAAACGACTGGTGCCAAAGTAATGGATTAAAACTTACCAAGGAATTCATTATAGCACCTTGTGGGAAAACTGTCACCCAGGCTAATTACTATATTGATAAGACACCACTAAGAGTTGACCCAGCAATCAGGGATCTGGGAACATGTTTTGACCAACTTGTGGCCAGGGCAGTAAGACAATCATTCTACTTCACGCAGCTTATAAGTAAGGTCAAGGCATCCATGTCCAAGAAAGTCATAGTGCCACTTTATTTGGCCCTTATCAGACTCATCAATGACTCTGTCATTGTCCATGTTGGTGTGAATGACCTGAGACGTACCTTGTAGCCCAGGCAGGTATGACCCTAGCCCTGAGTAGCATTCTGCCATCGCCCAGAATGATACCGCAGTACTAGGAAAAATGATTGACTTCAACAATTGGATAAGCTTCTGGTGTCATTCTAAGGGGATCCAGTATATGTCTGCTTGGGATGACATGGCCGACAGACCATGATGCTTTGCCACAGATGGCCTGCACCTGTCGCCCCTGGGATTCAGGATACTGGCTAAGGCTCTTGCTGCCCCTATAGTGCCTTTTTTAGGCAAGGTTCAAATAACAAATTCACCACCATAATAGGAACAGGCAAGCAAAAACTGAGGGTAATGCTACTCAATGCTAGAAGTCTAAATCTCAAAATGCACTCACTCGAGGCACTCAAAATGGAGAACATCGATATCTGTGCAGTGACTGAGACCTGGTTCAAGGTTCCAGAGTGCACCCCTGCACTACCAGGCTATAACTCATACCACACTTTTCGGCCATGTAACCTGGACCGAAACACCAAAGGCAGAGGTGTGTCCATATTCATTAAGGATATCCACACCTGCAGGCTAGTTGTTCAGCATAATGCATCCAAGGTTATCCAAGTTCAACTAACTCTGGGCAAAACTGCAATCCAAATTGTAGCTTGCTAGAGATCCCCCACCTTGCCCCAGCATTCCCACTCCTTTTTTCTTGATGTACTGGAAAATATTAGGGTTCAACCAAACACCCTAATAATGGGCAATTTCAACTACCCCACCATTAACTGGAAAAACTACTCGTGTACCAACTCCTTAGCTCAACACTTTCTGGAATTCATAAACTCCAATGCCCTGGATCAACTTATCCACACCCCCACCAGGGGCAACAATATCCTAGACCTAGTCATTGCCAACATCAGTGACCGGTGTTCCACACCTGAAGTAAACTCCTCGTTGGTGCAATCCGACCATAAGCTAATCACCCTTGATATCCACATTCCACCCCCACCCCCCATTAAGGAAACCACAGTAAAAGATTTCTCCAAAGCAAACTTCATGCCTCTTAAGACAGAAGTGGTGAACTTCATGACACCCATGCAGATGGACAACACAGTTACAACTGCTGAATCCTACACGAATGCACTCTATAAGCACTTACACGAGTGCATGGATCGTGCTATCACAAACAGAACCAAGACGCTATCCTCTAAAAAATGAAGCCAATCTGGTGGTTCCCTGCCATAAACAAACTGTACAACAGAAGGAAGAAACTGTTGCAAAAGAGAGTAAAATCCCATGAGTGGAGGAGCTCCCTGGTCAGCCTCAATAAGAAGCTGAGATCCCTTATAAGATCCTCCAAAGCTAGCTACAAAAACAAAATCGCCACTAATTCCAAGGACAACCACAAAGCATTCTATAGCTATGTCAATAATCTCAATGGTAACACCCAGATCTGCTTTGAGCTACAGCACAAAGGCAAGAAAATTACAGAACCAACTGATATTGCCAACATCCTGGCAGATAGGTTCAGTGCTAACTTTACACCCCTCTCACCCCCAAAAGGGCCCATATCTATACAGGAAGAATGCAGAGTCCCTGTAATCATACCTACGCAGGTAAAAGCTGCACTCTCTAAAGCCAAAAACACAGCATCCATGGGACCGGACAACATCCCAGGCTGCATTTTACATGAACTTCAGAACAAACTGGCTCCCCACTTAAGCACCATGTTCAATAATAGCCTTGCATCTGGCTTTGTGCCCACTGAATGGTGCACAGCAACAATTATCCCACTCCACAAAGGGGGAGCCACCACTGATCCCGGGAACTATTGACCTATTAGCCTGATGAGCCTAGTCTGCAAGGCCATGGAACGTATCCTCATGGAACTCATAAACAAAGACATTGGTAACCTCCAAACTCTAGATCCCACCCAGTTCGGGTTTGTGAAAGGCAGATCATGCCTCCTGAACCTGATCGACTTCTTTGAAGCAGTCACCAAAGCCATAGATGAGGGTAAGGTGATTCACACAGCCTATCTTGACCTCGCCAAGGCTTTCAACACCATCCCCCATTCTGGCATTATAGCTAAACTCACTAAACTAGGTATAAATCCCTATGTCACTAGATGGGTTGCCAACTGGCTCACTGATAGAACCCACACTGTAAAAGTTGCAGACTCCAAATCTGACCTCAAAGCATTGACAAGTAGAGTACCACAGGGTTCCGTCCTGGGACCTCTCCTGTTTGGTATCTAGTTCTCTGAAGTACAGGCTAACACAGAAGGCCTCTGGCTAACGAAGTTCGCAGATGACTGCAAACTAGGAGCCATAGTCAAGTCGCTAAATGATGTGGACATCCTACAGAAGGGCCTCGCTGAGACAGATGCCTGGTGTCAGAGCCATGGCCTCAAGCTGAATGCCAAAAAGTGCAAATCCCCTTTGGTAAAAACTCTGTACCCATGAACTACCACATAGGCAACAATCTACTTAACACCGAATGCGTGATAAGAGACCTTAGGACCCAGGTGGACAGTAGTCTCTCCTTTGATAGTCACATCACCACAGTAGTCAGGAAGTCCTTCTATGTGGTACACCTCATCATAAAAGGGTTCTCATCTAGGAGAAAAGAGGTCATTGTTCCCCTCTACTCGACACTCATTAGACCCATTATAGAGTACAATGCCCCTTTTGGAATGTACCTCACAAGACATCTGCAGCAACTGGAAAGGCCACAGAAGTACCTCACAAAGAGGATTACTGGCCTCAAACAAATGTCTTACACTGACTGCCTCAAAAAACTCAAGCTTTACTCTGTAGCATATCTCCTACTCCGAGGTGATCTCTGCCTAACATATAAAGCTATATCAAACCCAGAGCTGTTGGTTATGCTACACTGAAAGAAATCCCAATCCCTCCGAGCTACACACTCTAGGAACCTAAATCCTGTCACCACAATAAACAGGACATGCTGGAGGGATAGATTCCTATCCCAGAGACTTCCCATACTCTGGAACACGCTACCCATCTATGTCAAGCAGAGTTCTTCATTAGCACTCTTCAAGAAAAATTTTGATGAGTGGATGGGAAATAGGAAAAACACCCCGGGGATCACTTCTGTGTCTCTGCTCGACAGTGGCAGAAGAAAATAACTTTCTTGGGTGGCATAAGCCTAGGAACCTTGTTGGCTAGGCTTACGTAGGCCCTTGGGCCAATAGCCTAGTACCTACCTATGAACCTATGAACCTATGAACCTATAAGGCCCCCTTTGCTAAGTAACTGACCATTCATATACAACAGTTGGAATGCCCACAAAGGTTCCTTACCAGAAGAATGCAGGGTATAAACATACTCTTCTATACAGATCACCTTAAAGCCCTATCTATATACTCTATCTCTTACAGGTTACTGAGAGGCAATCTATGTCTGGCATGCAAGGCTTCCTCACATCTAATTCTGATGGACTTTTTCCACATCTGCAAAATGAATAGCATCAGAAGCACTAGATCCAAGGATTTAAATTTTGCTTATGACATAAATAAGACATGTTGGCTAGACAGATATGTACCTCAGATGAACCCCATGCTCTGAAACAGCCTCTCAGTCCATGTGAAGCAGAGTCCATTCTAACCCTTTTTAAGCGTGACCTTGACCAATGAGTGGGGAATCATAAATTCCCCACTGGTCTGGCACACAAGTCTCTGATAGAGAGAGGTCGACAGTAATGAGCAAACTAACATACCCCACCCCATAATCATACCCCCTCCTGATAAACACCCATGATACATATGGACACATTGGGTTGGACTATATGGCTAAGCTTATAAATGCCCTGGTGATTGTCAGCCTACAATATACCTATGATCCTATCGGCACTAACTTTAAAATGCAGTATCGATACATGTTCTTACCATACCACTGCTGCCAGTGAACTGAGTGGAACCTCCGTTAGCAATTTTAAAATTAACAACCTTTAATTGCAATAGTGAAGATGTTGATGAAGGGGAGGCTTTGATGGGTCTAGGTGCCAAACTGGACAGAGAAGGAGACCACACAGATGCTCATTGCTTATGCTGGACATAAACAGAGGATGTTATCACACCCCAGGAATTTTGCATTAATCAATATCTGGACTGGAACCTGATTATGAGGGTGCACCATAGAAAGACTGAGTCTACCAGCCTGGCTTGCAGGTCTGCCAATGCTTGATGACCTACATTGGAGGGATGCAGAGGATCTTCCCTGGAGGGTTGCAGAGGTCCAATGCCAACCAGCAGATGCCTACGGTAAGTCACATAATCTATTCCTTAACACCTACATTATCATATATGTATGGAGTAAGCATATATATTTATTTGTGTCTGTGTTTTAAGTGTATTCTATGGGTATCTAAACTGGTAATAGTAATTTACATGAAGGAACATTAGTTCCACTCAAAGTTAACATGTATGGACTGATGCATTCTGAGGCTGTCCACAGCTATACTGGGCCAGTGCACACATTTTATGCAGGACTGTTGATTATGACTGTATATTAATACGGATGTCACACATATAACTATTGATGCAATTCCATAATATCTACTTTTATAACCTCCAGTGAGCTATGATATCCCTTACCCTAACTTGTTAAGCAGTAGGGTGACATTGCTGCTTTTCTCCTATGTGTGGGTTCAAATCCCAGAGTAGCCTGTTTTTGTAACATTTTGGTGATGATTAATATACTATTGCACATTGCATATGGAAGACCTGTGCTTGTTTAGTAAATTATGCAGTAGAGACCTTTGCACATCTAGCATGGCCATGGTGCCTTGACGCCTATTGAGTTTAGGCTGCAGACAACTACACATCTCTCCATTATTCACAAAGCTTCTAGAAACACCTTACAGTATACTTCTGTATGAGATAAATGCTGGGTAATGCATACATACATATGTTACCTCTACAGTTTAAATTTCACAGCAGTCTGTAATAATGCATTACTTCTTTTCATTGACTGCCCTGCTACCTAAACTGCATGTGTAGGTTTGAATCCCACAGCTGAACAGTAATCCCTTCAATGTCTATTTATGTGATTCAAGTGGAGACAGATGTTTTCTTGCAAAATATGACAGATGGAAATCTGAACTGTTATAGTTGTGGCTTGTTGCTGTGAACAATTTGATAAGATCCAATCACTATTTCATAGTTTTGTTGTTCGAATCCCACAGCAGACATTACATACATCATTGGCCAGACTGGCTATTATTACATAGGTATGCCTGACTTTCATGATATGTGTTATGAAGAGTGGTGCTTTTGTTCCACTCTATTAGTCATATGTTATGGATGTTACCACCTCACAGTGCACAACACATTACCTACAATGTGATGTTAAATGTGTATGGCAGCTTAAATAGGACACATGGCAGCACTTTTTTTTTTTTTTTTTTTACTTGTCATGGTATATATACACACACACAACTTCATATTTGGCTAATATATGTATGCATGTAGGTATGTATATAGCCATACAAAATGGATAAACACATGTACACCTACAGATATATGTTTTTAAACATGTATTTATATGCATATGTGCAAACAGGATTGCAGTGTTAAAGTATCGTGCATTGTCTATATGTGTGCACAACTGCATTGGTTGTAATGTTACAACTCAGTATGTTCTGCATACAATAAATCTATACATTTATAGGTCTTTGTCCACATGCTTGGTTATATCTGTGACTTACACAATATCGTCTTAGACTGGCACACATGTTACTGTGTGTAATGCGTCACTGTGTATTCATAGATGTAAGCTGGTTGACTTTCATCAGTTCGTGCAATCCCAGCCTAGATTGATTAGCTAGGAAGGAATGGTTCTGGTTTGTAGTGTGAACTTAGGTGACAGTTGCAGGGTTGTATCTAGTTCCCAAGAAAGAAACAAAATCGGTTAAAACGGCTTTATTACACAGAACCAGCACCTTGAGTTACAAGTACTCTTCAAAAGATTAACAACCAAATCCCCAAAAAACGTTATATATACAAAACAGCAATAATAACCTGACAATTAAACAATTATGAAAACAGTTGTAAAACAAATCAATGAACTGGAATCAATTGTCTTAAAGGAACACATCCCATGGCAATTCTGTGTTTAGCCCTGAGGTCTGTAAAGTTATAAAATTAAGGATGTACATAACCTCCATTTGATCCAAACTTGGCAAAATATATTTTACTGTCAATCCAGATTTAGAAGAAATTTGTCTCATAGCAAAACACCTAAGCATAGAGGTATCATCTGCATGTTCTTTCTACAAATGACCAGATAAAGAATTTGCAAAGTTCTTATTAAGACAATCCTTTACATGCTCCATTATTCTAACTTTAACCATCCTGATTTTCTTATCAATATAAAATAAATGACATGGGCATACAATTGCATAAATAACCTTAGCTGATCTATAGGTAAAATGTCCTTTTACATGGAAAATGGCTTTCGGAAAATCTCACACCATCTTTTCCCACACACTTTGTAATGGGTCTATATTATAACATCGAAGTCTTACAACTTTGAATGTTATAATATTGAACCCAGTAGAGTGAACGCTGGAAATAGCAAAGCTGCAGAACACCAAATATTTCCTAGGGAAAGTATTTGGTGGGCCGTTTCTGCAGCTTCGCTATTTCCTCGACTGTGGAGCGAAGGTTACGGACTGGGTTAAGGTAAGTGTGCAAATGAAGGTGAGTGTGCGATTGGGCACGGGTTAGGGTTAGGGCACGGGTCAGGTAAGTGTGCGATTGTGTGGATGTGAGGGTTAGGGTGGGGTAGGTGAATTAGGGTTAGGGAGCGGGTAAAGTGTGTGCAATAGTGATGGACCTTAGGGTTAGGGTTAGGTTAAGGTAAGTGGATAGCTAGTGGTGTATGTATGTATGGTTTAGTGTAGGGTTTTGTGGAGTGTGTGTGTGTGTGTGTGTGTGTGTGTGTGTGTGTGTGTGTGTGTGTGTGTGTGTGTGTGTGTGTGTGTGTATTATTTATTTTGGTGTGCTTGTGTTGTGTGCATGTTTGTCGGAACAGCAAATTGTTTCCCTGGGAAAAAATTTGCTATTCTGACTGTTCGGTTTTCTGGTGTTTCGCTCTACTGGGTTCGATATTATAACATTCGAAGTTATAAGACTTCGATGTTATAATATAGACCCCTTTGTAACTACTGCATGGTTTGGTTCCACAAGAACTACTGCTTATTAACTGTCAATGTGATGAGATATCAAAATCTCAGGATATTCCACACTATCGCCCTGTAAGCCTGACTAGCCTGGTCTGCAAAGCTATGGAGCGTATCATCATGGAACTCATAAACAAAGACATTGGGAACCTCCAAACACTGGATCCTACCCAATTCAGCTTTGTTAAGGGCAGATCTTGCCTCTTGAACCTGGTTGACTTCTTTGAAACAGTCACCAAGGCCATAGATGAAGGGAAGGTAGTCCATATAGCCTACCTGGACCTCGTAAAAGCCTTCGACACAATACCCCACTCGGGCATCATAAATAAGCTCACCAGCTTAAATATTAACCCCTATGTCAAAAGATGGGTTGCAAACTGGCTCAGGGATAGAACCTACATGGTCAGAATTGCAGGTGCCATGACAGAACTAGTTACAAGTGGCATCCCACAAGGCTCAGTCCTGGGACCTCTCTTGTTCGGTATATATTTCTCTGAGGTACAGGCTAACACGGGAGGACTATGGCTGACCAAGTTTTCAGATGACTGCAAACTGGGTCCCATAATCGACTCGTCGACTGACACAAGCATCCTCCAAAAGGGTCTCACAGAGACAGATAACTGGTGCCAGCGCCATGGCCTAAAACTAAATGCCAAAAAGTGCATAGTCATCCCCTTTGGGAAAAACAAAGTGCCCACAAATTACCACATAGGTGGTAATCTATCAAGTACTTAAGAAGTAATTAGGGATTTGGGGACCCAAGTAGATAGCAATCTCTCCTTTGACAATCACGTTGCCAAAGTGGTTAGAAAGACCTTCTATATAGCCCACCTTATCATGAAAGGGTTCACATCTAGATCAAGAGAGGTCATTGTGCCCCTCTACTCATCACTCATCAGGCCCATAATTGAATACAATACCCCATTTGGGATGTACCTTACCCGACACCTGCAGCAACTGGAAAGACCCCAAAAGTACCTCACCAAGAGGATCAAGGGACTCAAACAGATGCCCTACTATGCAGTTAGGCTAAAGAACCTCCAGTTCTACTCAGTTGCTTACTGCCTACTCAGAGGTGATCTGTGCCTGACGTATAAAGCCGTGTCCAACCCAGAATTAATGGACATGCTCCACCTCAGGAAATCCAAATCCCTTAGAGCAACATGCTCCAGGGACTTAAACCTCAGCACAGAAATAAATAGGACATGCTGGGGGAATAGATTCATATCCCAGAGGCTCTCCTCACTCTGGAACAAAATCCCAATCCATGTTAGGCAGAGCTCCTCAATGACTCTCTTCAAGAGAAATCTTGACGAGTGGATGGGAGATCATAGGTTTACCCGTGGGATCTCTTCTGTGTCCCTACTACACAGTGGCACAGTAAACTAACCTTAAAAGGGCTGTCTTCTGTGACCTACTATACAGAGGCACAGTCAACTAATCTAAAAGGGTGGCGAAAGCCAAACACACTCTGGCTAGACTTAGAAATGCCCTAGGGCAGATAGCCTAGTATCAACCTATGAAACTATGAACCTATAGAGCACATACCATCATTTTTAAAATGTTATTTCAACACCTGGACTCATCATTTTCTTTGCATTTCACTAACCAATAGCAATACAGATTGCTTAGAAAGGTGCTAACCATGAGCACCTTCTTATGGAAGTGAGTATGGAAATGTATGGCGTGATTTATTTATAGGTGTGGAGTTGAATTTAGGAAACTCTTTATCCAAAGGCATCCAATTAACAATGACTGTGTTATTATTTAATTAAAAAACTTATCCCTAATGAACAGAATTTTTAGATGATGAATGCATAAGGTGCAATATTCAGTTTGCAGCTTTGTTGTCATTTTTAGCCTTGATCTGTTCCATATTTTACAATAGCACTAATCACCCCCTGTTTTGTTTAGTTGTTGTTGTTGTTAGTAATGAGAATAAATCCCAAATGGGTAAAAAGAATCAGGGAGACATCCCTTTCTGAAGGTCAATTCATGCATGGGTGTAAGTGGATGTTCTTGTGCCTGTCATTCCATACCCAGTTCTCAAGCTGTACCTGGGAATGTGTGGTGCTGAAACAGTAGGTACCTAAAGGTATTGCCAGCCATGCAATGAAGTAACAGACATTCACAGGACAGACTCCTACACCATCTTGGGGAATGAATGGCCCTGTTAGGGCACGGATGGTCAGTAAGCATGGAGCATGGAAAGCAAAACAATATTACAAAGAATCAACTTTTTAAAATGTCACTGATCATCACACCTACTGCCTGTGGTATTGTGGTTTCAGTGTTTTAAATGATTCTTTTTGTAGCTGTAACTTTAATTATAGTGAAAAAATAACTCCATGTAGGCAGTCAACTTGTAGAGAAGTAAGACTACTTAGAAGCATTTTATAACACAGTATTTATAACACAGTAATAACCACCCTTGCCGTGTTCAGACCTCTAACACTCAAGAAGCTAAAATAAAAGTTGATATTAATGTTAAAACAGCAATTTGCAAAACCACAATGTAAATGAGTACTAATTATACATTAGTACTATTTTTTTAATATTTCTCTTATCCTGTATCAAACTTCCCCCAAGATGCTTAATTGGATCATTTGCACTCATGTAGGAAAAGAACTTGCAGGTTATTCATTCAACTTCAGGTGAGAGCTACGAAATGAGAGATGTGCTTCTCCACTGTGCATTCCTTTAGATTCTGAATGGTTTGGCACAACAGACCTCAGTAATGGTGTGCCATCTATTTCTGTGAGTGATATGACCCCTCAGAAGGCCCTGGCTGTCTTACACAAGTGCATCTGTATGATTTCCAGTTTCCAGGAATGGCTTCAGTCTAGAGTGTGCACATGAGATATGTGTGTAACACCATGCCTTTTCATAAAGACAGAAGCAGGCATTACCCCATCAGTATCCCTACAAGCTTTTCAAGCACCGAGCCACTAAGCAGACTCAGAGCATCTTTATGCACTTTATTTTTAAATTGTTAAGCAAGTAGGTCAGCTGTTCAGTGGACCATTTTCAGACATATTCTCAGCCAGGCACAAGGAAATGGTATTACAAGTTTAGAATCAATGTAATGGCACAGTGTAAACACAATGCAATGTTAAAAGTAATTAATGTTCATGTAACTAGTAAGTCACTGCTTTACCCCCACGTCATGCTAGTGGCTATTATCAAATAATATTATGAAGACCACTAAAGACCACTGAAGACCACTAAATGTAGGACTGCAAATTGAGGAGGGTGCTACCAATGTGAAATTGTACATTAATTTAATAGAAGGTGGACTTGTTCTTTATGACTATTACCTAAAAATAAAAAGATGAGTAATTGAAATTGACTTACAACTATTCCTCTAACAGTGGAATACTAAGAGAAAACTATGATGTATAGGCTTAGGCAATGATGCTATCATCAACCATAGAAGAGTCTAGAAATAAAATTTAGAAAAAATCTGATGGCTAATGAGAGTCTTCAGTATGGATTGCAGAATAGTTATTGTACACATAGCTATATGAAAGTAATATCAGACAGCAGTGATCTTCAACATTTTTAGTCAGTTTGCTATACATTTCCTCAAATATTTATTCATTCAGGTCCTGTCATTGAAAAAAAAAGTTTTAAAAGTATTTATAAAATGCAAACTACATAAAATATTAACGATTGGTGCTTCCAGGCCTTCTTTATACTTTGATTTATTTGAGCAGTGTGACAATGTTGTTAGTTCTCTGGTCTTCATAGCATAACATTTTCATACTTGTAAGACACAGGCAGATGAGATTTTTTAAATGGAAGCTGACTTGATAGAATCTTTCATTTTCAAGCAAATGAAGGATAGAAGAAACGGTCTGGGAAGTACAAGTCTTGTTGGAATAAAATTTGGAAGATTTGGCCATGATGTTATCTATACCAGAAGTTCGTTGTAAAACAACACTGACTGTGCTTGGCTGCACTGAAGCACATTTGAAAATCTTCTTATTTAGAAAAAGCCAGATGCTATTTCTGCCAAAAAAAAAACAACAACACATTTTTTCATTTCACTGTAACAGTTACTATTTCTAGATATCTAAGCATATGTCCAAAGCTGAGGCATAGGTAGGTAAGCAGAACTCTGGTCAATTTCCCCTTCAACCCAAATTTGAGGCCCAATAAAAAGAATGCTGGCACTTGCACTCACAGCCCATTGGCACCTATCCCCCCCCCCCCCACAAAAGCTTGCACTAAGGGCAGGCACCCATTTTA